>NC_140490.1:57137639-57347639 GCF_964271855.1 Acomys minous
GAACTGCAAAAAACAGTCATAAGCTTTTACACAACTACCCAGGATGTTGGAGGAATGGCATGATTTACCCAAAGCACAGTTTGTTCACAGTTTTATGAATTGTCTCATCTGTGTAATGTGTGGCCACGCCCCTTGAGGAAAAAATATGTTAGTGGTTTTGCCTGACATAGTGATTTTCCAGTTGAGCCCTCTAGGAAGTAAAGACCTTGTAATTTTTAACTGCCCCACTGCTCTCTTGGTCTGCTCTTGTATGCATGATAAACAGCTTCAGGTACTTCCATTCAAACTGTTGCTTAGTGACAATGTGCTCTGTGCCCTAAAACCTATAGATCTTCGTGTGACTCCTGAAGCCATAGTTGGGAAACACTGGCTCTAGAGCCAAATCGGCCTGCACAGGTTGGGGGAAATGAGGTGAAGGGTCTGAGAGAGGTGGCCTAGTGATCCCAGGGACTGGTGTCATGGCACTTGTGTACGTGTACATGCTGATGCATTGAACGGGGATTCCTTGGGACCCTAGAAAGTGGGTTATAAAAGGGACTGACCTTGGTGCAAGTGAAAAAAAAAAGTAACCAAGAACCTAAAGCTGTGGAAACAGAGCCAGATAGAGCAAGGTGCTAGCAATGGGGCACGCCCAGTGTGGCAGCGATGACTAATGTGACAGTGCACACTGGGTTGAAAAATTGCACCAGAACACACAACATTTGAGAGAAAATATTCAGCTGTGCTCCCGGGGGCAGTTCTGGCTGCTTCACATTCATGGGCAATTTATCCTACTTAATCACCAGATCATTAACGGGGATCGATAACAACAGTAGCCTGATGGGGGCAGAGGTGGATGCAAGGAGAATTCCTGTGTAGTGCTTAAGTTAATATCGCTAACAGAGCTTCAAGTCTGCTCTAAAAGGGTGCTCTCCTCTGGAGTGTTGGACTCAGAGCCATCCCCATAAAGGCAGGAGGAGTGAGTTGGGCATTTATTGTGACTTTATCTTGTCTGACCACTGAGGAACTATGAATTATTGAATGTATTTCACTATTTAAATGTCAAATGTTCCATTTTAGTAGTGTGACATTGCTGTCAGTGGGTGAGTTCTGGAAGATTTATATTTCTAGTGATTTTGTCTAGTACCCTGAGTCAGTATTTAGTCTTTATTTGGGCCATATCCGTATCTGTGTATTAACTATACATTTCAAGGGGATCTCCCCTCTTGGCAACTTGTCTGTGTCCTTGACTTTCTTTACTTAATTTAACCTCAAATTTCCAGCATCCACACAGTGTCTGGGTGCATAAATGCTTCATAAATGTTTAAAGCATTTATTTAATAATGCCATGTAAACAGATGTAGGTTCACCAAACCATATCACAACCATAGGTCAGGCATAAACATAATCTCAGACCTTACCATATTGTAAACAGAGAAAAAAACATATGGGGAGGTGATTGAGGCACATGTCTGAATGATATATATATAGATTTCTCTATCGGCATCCAATACCAAGTTAGCTCCTATGATTTTTTTGCCTTGTTTATTCCACAAAATTGTGCATTTCCTTTACAACAAGTAAACTGAATAAATTTAATGTAAAGAAAATGCTTGCCATTTATTGTATGTTTTTATAGAGATTAATAAATATGCCCAGCCTGTATCTTATAGTTAAATCTACCTTTTGACTCTTTGCTTAGTAACTACACACAATCCTTAAGACCCTTCAGTACAGAATGGACTGGGGTTCTCAGAGGAACAATGACAAATGGCCTCTGTTCATGGAGGCCCTTGAGCCTACATTCAGAATTCAGGCCAGAGCCACTTATCCATCAATCTACACGTGTACATGTCTTGCCTGTGGCCATGGCAACTGGATAACCTATGCAATAGTGCTTATTCATTTGCAGATATTAAGAGCTCAGTGCTTAATTCAGCACTAGGGATAGCCATGGAGAATGAGATAATTTTGACCTTATAGAGGTACTAACAGGATTTTCCAAGTGAGATGCTAATAAAAATCTAGTTACAACAGTAAAAAAAATAAGTGCTAAAATAAGTAAGCACCAAACAAGAACATAAAACATGGCCTCTGACCAAGTTGGAGCTGAAGCCAGAACAACCAGCAGCTTCCTGTACCTTACTCAGGCCCTGGACACCATTACACAGCAGCACGCCAGTTTCCAGATCAGCTCTCAGAATACTGTAATGCTGTGTTTGTTTAGTCATGATCTGAAAGACCATGAAAGTCATGACAGAACATAGCATGTAGAAGGACAAATTAACTCTGGGTCTACCTGACAATGCAGCCGGTCCTGCAAACCAAATCCTAGAACACGCACACAGCTCCAACACTCTCTGAGGCGTCAGACTCTAATGTCCTTATGGACATGACTAGTTCTTTTCTTTTCTGTTTTTATTCTTCTTTCACACAATACATCCTGTCTGCAGCCTCCCTTTCCTCCCCTCCTACCCGTCCTCCTCAGCTCCTCTCTCCTCCAAATCCACGGCTCTTCCATTTCCCTTCAGAGAAGAGCAGGTCTCCCAGTGAGATCAACTGAACACAAGATGCACAAATGCACATTAAAAAAAAAGGTGGAGGAGGCAGCCCTATAGGAGGAAAAGGGTCTCACAGGCAGGCAAAGGAGTCAGAGACACCTCCATCCAACTGTCAGGAGTCGCACTGGAACCCCAAGCTAAACAGCCACAACATGCGTGCAGAACACCCAGCACAGACTCAGGCGTCCTCTGTGATTGTCCATTCAGGCCTGTCTGAGCCCCTATGAATCCTACTTGGAAATTACTCACAATGAGAAAGAGAAGAGAGCTAAGTCACTCGTTCTACCGTGTAAGTCATCCTTTTTTTTTTTTTTAAATACCAAGTGAGCCTCAATTCATGTGGCTCTGCAATCAGAAGGGACAAGATAATTCTGGAAGGAGCAAGGATGAAAGAATCTAATCCAGAGTTGTACTCATGCACGTGGCTTGTGCTTATGTCTGTGGGAAAAAACTTCACAATCTTCAAAGTATGTTTATGGGTGTATCTTCCTAGCTTGTGTGCTTTGGAAAGCATGACCTTTGGCTGCGTGGGGTGATGCACACAGCTTATCCCAGCATGAGGCAAGATGAAACAGAATTGCCAGTTCAGGGCCAGCCTGGGTTACATGATGAGCTTTTGTTTTCCCCTCAAAAAGAGGGAGAAACAAAGTAGGGGCATGGAGAAGGAAAAAGGGGAGGGGGGAAAAGGAAGGGAATTGTAGGGGAGAGGAAAGGACATAAGGGACAGAGTCATTCTCTCTTGCCAGAAGCTCAGGGTTGGAGCCGAGGGAGTGTCCAGCAGCTGAGTTGATGAACACCACACCCAGAGGCCGGGACCAAATTGTTGTGCTCGTATTTCAGAAAAGAAACAGGCCTTGAGGCATCACATGAATTGGTTAAGGTCATACAGAAACTTAGGAAAAAATTGGAACAAAAACTCGGGTATAGCAACTGTTATACTTTTAAGAAATTTATTATGCCGATAAATTTTTTGTCAACTCAATACAAACTAAAGTCATCAGATTTGATTGTGAGCATGTCTGTGGGGCATTTTCTTGAGTAACAGTTACTGTGAGAGGGCTCAGCCACTGTGGGCAGTACCACCAACGAGGCAGGTCGTTCTTGGTTGTATAAGAGAGCAGGCTGAGCAAGTCATAGGGAGCAAGCCAGTAAACAGATCCTCCGTGATCTGCTTCAGTTCCAGCCTCCAGACGTCCACAGTTCCTCCCTTGGCTTCCTTTCATGCTGAAAGCCATAAGGTAAAGGAAACCATTCCCTCCACACATTGTTTCTCCGTCACAGTGCTTGTCATAATAGGAAGTAAACTATAGAGTATGGATCAAGAGAAACATTTAGATGGCCAGGAGACAATTCTGCGACCATTTGCCAGTGTTAGAGAGGCATGTCCTTAAAATAAACAAACAAACAAAAGGAAAACGAGGTTGATAGTTATAGAGCGAAGAAAAATTCTTCTCTAGGAGGAAAAAAAAAAAAAAAAAAAAAGAAATGAAAGCATGTTAGGTCAGGCACAGGCTCCCTCAGAGAATACAGCTAAGCAAAGAATCTCTGACATTTTCTTTGTAGAATTGCTTCATGAATAATAGTTTGCTTTCTGAAGGCACATAATCTGAAAAGTCGTTAACCAGCCAAACCAACAAAGTAGCACATACCAAATAAACTCGCAAGCTGCTGCCTGCTGTAGCTTCATGCATCTTGTTTCCAAAAAACGATAATGGTCCAGTCACTAAGGACCATTTAGTGTCTCATCAGTACTGGAGTTAAGAGGTATATAGCAAAAGGCTCCTTAATGGCTACAGTAGACTATCAAGATGGAAATGGATTGGAACCTTCCAGAATAAAAGGCCACATTCTGAAAATGCCTTTCTTTATGGTCCGGTGTGTTCCAACTGTTGGAGATAGGAAGTCATCTCTAACATGCCTGCAGGCCACGCAGCCCCAGGTTGATGCCTTTTTGGAATCACCTCAACTTTTACACAAAAAGGAGGCTAATCTATAAAAGTTGGATTAGCCAAAGGAATCCTGACCCTTCCTGTAAATCTATACCTTCTCTGGAAGGGTGGGTGATATCCATTGCCTTTAGGATTGAGAAGCAAGACCAAGTTCTGATGGAAACGCCTTGTGTGTAGCCTTTCAACCATCGTTTCTTTGGTCGTTCAGCTATAGTCTTGCTAACTTATACACTTCGTGGCACTGAACATGGGATCTGGTTTAACTTTAAAACAGTGTATAAATACCAGAAGGAATTTTTGAGCCTATACGCTAATGAAGAGGCTCTTTCTCCCAGAGGGGCTACATAGATGCTAAATATATAAGGCATTTGTCTTTATATGTCTCTTATAAAGTCTTCTTACTCTGGGTGGGATGCCAGTGGTAATGTCCAAGGTGGAGCATAAAATCAGGTTTATATGTGACTCTAAAATTTTTCTGTAGCCCACAATTTTCTTTTATTTTTTTTAACTACCTCAAATTTTTCAGCAAAGGAAGAGTAAAGTAAAGTAAATGCCGCATGTACATTTTTAGTCACCCTAGAAGGATGGGCATTTACAAGGCATTCTGTGTGTCCTGTGACAGATCTGCCAGGAAAAGACAAATAGAGAGGCTGTGTTAGGTTTGCCAGCGGCACCCTGCGTAATCTGTTTACCTCGGAGTTTAATTTCAAATGGTGGTCCTTTGCCAAGGTGTTAGTTAGAACCCAATTTCTAAGTAGGCCCAAGGTAGCCTTTGATTGTATGACCCACACACTTCTAACTTGGCCTCTCTATCTCCTCACCCAAAGCTCCCAAATCCTGTACACACTAGCATCAAGTAGCCCAAATGGCTGGGCCTTTAGAACAATGAGTTATTTGTTAGTTTATTTTTCTTATGTGTGGAATCCATTTGACTAAGCAGTAATTAAATTTCCCTTGGAACTGAAACCAATCTCAAATATTAAAACAAACAAAAACAACCAGCAGCATACAAATATCAAAATAGAAACATGATTCCATTTTATTATTTTTATTAGCCTTTCTAAAATAGGGATTATGGGGAGTTTCCATAGTGATTTTTTTTTCCTGATTCATTTCGAGCAGCTGTACTTTAAAGTGACAGATCTGAATAAAACACAGGACATAAAGTATAGCCTTTCACCCTTAACCTTCTTTTAAAATCATAAATTTAAAATTAAAATTGGGGTTTCCATTTGACTCTCTTGCCTTGTTGAGGATTCGTGATTATGCCTGGCTGGTTTGAGGTAGGATTTACATCAGGGTAGGCTAGTGTTGGCCATAGAGCTCTGTCTGTTTACAGCTCTCAGATTTACAACATCCCAGCACAACAGTAAATTCTTATGTGCTTGAACTTCTCTCACATTATAAGCTGAAGACATCATCTTTATCTCGAAATTCTGCAATAGGCATTCACTTATTTCTTACTCTCTCTCTCTCTCTCTCTCTCTCTCTCTCTCTCTCTCTCTCTCTCTCTCTCTCTCTCTCTGTGTGTGTGTGTGTGTGTGTGTGTGTGCATACAATTTTTACCGTGGTGCTGAGCCCTGGGGACAGTGACCAGATGCTTTGGTGATGTTGGAGACAGTTAACAATCAAATCCTGCTTTCTAATCTCACTAGAATTATGGCCTTGCCAATGGTGGTCCTTTGCTGAAGGTTACTTAGAACCTAGGTTCTTAGTAGGCCCAGGACAGCATTTGAGTCTGCGAGCCACCTGCTTCTAAGTTCCTCTCTCTATGTCCTCATTGCCTTGTCCTTGTCCTTGGCTTCCTTGTGTGAAAGTGTACCTAATGTAGTGCCCTTTTAGTGGGGTTCATGACTTTTAGTGCATCAGTTAGGGCGGGGCTGCTAGTTCCTTTGTGCTTTTTGGATAGGATGGTCTCATAAATAGCCCAATCTTAGCCTCAAATTAACAATCCTCCTGCCTCAACCTCCTGAACACTGGGATTATATAGAAAATTGAAAGTTTGTGGCACAATTATAAATATATAATTGTTTGGTAAATAATTACATTTACACCATGGAGATATAAGAAGCCAAGGCTTAATCCAGCCTGTTTTTTAAATGGCACAAGAAAATATAAGTTCTGTTCATATAATGGGTAATGAAAATGCTGATAATTGCAGCCCTATTGCTCTTAAAGAAAAGAATTAAGGCACCTAAGTTGGGTGCAAGCTGGGCAAGGTGATATAGGCCTATAGTGTCAGTACTTGAGAGACTTTGGCAGAAGGATGTTAAGTTCAACATAAGCCTGTACTACATAGAAATAGCCTGTCTCCAAAATAAACAAAAAGTAGTTGGACTTTTTAACCTCTAATAAATAGGTAGCTTCACTTAAATGCAAATATGTTTCCAAAATCACTTTTTCTGATAACAAAAGTTTTACAGAGCCACAAAATAGAAGTGGGGAGATGGCTCAGTGTGTAAAGTATGTGTCATGGAAATGTGAGTTACTGGAGTTCAGATCCCTATCTTGGCCATATATTGGGCATTTATAGTGCCCAATAAACGTTGGATGGGTGTCATACTGCTGCAATCCTAGCACAAACTGGGTAGCCAGACTAGCTGAATGTGTAAGCTCGGGACTCAAGCGAGAGACTTGGACTCAGTGTATAACATGGAGAGCAATTGAGGGCACTGGACGTCAGCCTCTGGCCTCCACACACACCTTTACACATATATGTGCTCCAACACAAGCGAGCACACAGCCACACACACATAACATATGCCAAAAAAAAAAGAAGAAAAGAAAAGAGACTCAATACACAGAATGAACTCATATCTACAAATCAGAGAGAACAACTATTAATATTCTGATGTATCTCCACCCATTTAAAACATTTTAATTGGCAATTAATTAATGCAATATACAGTCTTTTAGATAATGTATATACATCAATATATATTTTCATTTTCACTGACTTTCCAATCCTAGAGACTACCCAGAGAAAAACACCTTTTATATATATATATATACCAGATGTTTTATTGTGGTTTTCTATAATAATGTCTACATACAAAACTGAAGCAAGCATTTGGATTTGGGGGTGGGGCATTGAGACAGGGTTTCTCTGTCCTGCAACTTACCTTGTATACCAGACTGGCCTCAAATTCAGAGATCCAACTGCCTCTGCTTCCCTAGTGCTGGGATTAAAGGTGTGTGCCATCGCTGCCTGGCTAAGCATTTGGATTTTAAAGTACAATATAGTTATATGCTTTGCTTGCTTTCCCATACTATATATTTCAGAGAGTTTTCTCTACCAGTATACAGATATTATTTACAGTAACTTAGAACATGTCGCATTGAATGCTGTACATACGCTACAGAAATATGTTTCCATAGACACTCAGAAGCAGCATTACTTAGTGGTAGGTTCACATTTTAAATTTGCATAGATACTACCACACTATTCCTTTAAAAAGCTATGGACACAGGGCTGGAGAGATGGATCGGTGCTTGAAAGAACATACTGCTCCTGCAGAGGACATGAGTTTAGTTGCCAACTCCCCAGTGCTAGCTCCCTACCTCCACCACCAGTTCTGAAGTCCTCTCTGGCCTATTCTGGTAACTAACTTCACATGTACATACCCTACACAGACACACAGACACACACAGACACACACACACACACTGTAAAGTATAAACAACCCCTTAATGAAAGGCGTATTGTTTTATAGTACAGGCACTCTATGGAAGAATACCCATTTCTTCTTACCCTTATTGTTAGCAGCTGTCACCACTTGTTTTAATGTTTGATAACCCAGTAGGAAGTTGCCATTAATTTGCTGTTGTTTTAGCTTGCATCTCTATGATTATGAGGGAAGTTGAGGATCTTGGTGTGCACTTACTGTTTTGCTTCCATGTGTGTGATATCATCTGGAACATGTTGAGTGAGCTAAGAATTGATAGGAAGAGACACATGCAGATCTTAACCCCGTCAATACGTTTTCATGTCACAGGTGAATGAGGTGTTACAGAAACTCCTTTCCTATGTGGACAAACAGTAGTCACAACTCCGTGTAGTGATGAGATCAACCAACACTCAAAGACCTTAAAAACCATGTCTTTATATATCAAGCTCTAATGTACACTGAGGTCTTCTATGTTGCCATGCCAATATTAGTTTTAGTTATAGCCCGGCTTCAGTTAGTTGCATTCATAGTAAGACTCAGTAAGATAGAACCAGAAAACCTTAGCGGCATGCAGAGATAAGCATTTATTCTCAGAGTCTTGGCATTGGGTTCATCTAGATGAGGCCTCTAGACCAGGTCGACCTCCATGAGAGAGTCTCCTCTTCTTGTACAGCGGTGAAGACACTCACTGTTGGACCAGTGGTTTCGCCAGAATACATCTCACTAATGGAAACAATGGAGCTATATGGTCACCCGGCTCTGCAGTAAGCACATGCAATGTCCTGTTGCTGTGCCTCGGATAAATGCCCAT
Source organism: Acomys minous (assembly GCF_964271855.1). NCBI lineage: Eukaryota > Metazoa > Chordata > Mammalia > Rodentia > Muridae > Acomys > Acomys minous. The sequence goes on from NC_140490.1 coordinate 57,146,608, forward strand.
ACACCAAAGGTAGCCAGAGTCAGAAGGAATCTGTCACCCTCATTTTCTTTTTTTAAAACACTCTGCTCTTCAGCAAAATTTCCCAAATTCTTTGTTTCAGTCAAACTTTTGAGACAACATTCATAATTCTAAAGCCCGAGTGGCATGTTAATTGAATTCATCTTGATTATATCAATGAATTCATATCTTTACATTGAATCTTCACATCCAATTAGAAGCTTTGTATATTTTCACTTATTTAAGTTTTCTTTCATGCACATAGGGAAAGCTTATTTTTATTATAAAATGTTTAAAATAAACTCAAGAGCAGAAAAACTAATATAATGAAATCAATTTACACAGCTTTCAGACTTGGCATAAATCATGACATACATATTATATATATGTATATATATATACATATATATATATTTGTGCACACACATAAAGTTGTGTGACACATCATCAAATCTACCTATGACCACCTTGATATACAGTAGTAGTCCCATAATGCTATTGCCCAGTGGCATCATAAATGCTTTAGTTTCCATGAGAAGAGTTTAATATGTTCAGAAAATAATGAAGATGACCAGTTAACATCTCTTAGAATATATACCTGGTGTTGACTGTTACATGACTATAAAATTATTATAACAAAATCAATAAGAGTTCTTGGTTTCCTAGTCCATAACCAAATTTTACCAATCTAAAATTTGCTTTACAGGATTGTTTTGTTGTTGCTGCTGCTGCTGTTCAAATCAATATCTATAGTTTGAACTTTTTGGCATGTCCTCAACAATCCTCGTCACTTATTTATTAGTTTTACCACAAAATCATTGCAGAAACTGCATTGTCATGTAGAACTTACCATATTCTTAGTTTGCTAATCTTGAGTCTTGATGTCCTAAAATATGTGCCTGTAACCTCCATGGCATTTTCTGCTAAGTAGTTACTTATATCTAAAGACTAGATCGAATTCACTCTCAAACATTCTGGATGTTTTCTTGGTAGAGTAAAAACACTTCATGCCAAGCATGTATTCAATCAATAGATATGGATGTTTAGATTAATCAATAGAATCTTATTTTATTGCACTCATGCATCCATTACAAAGCTATCCTTTGAGCTAATGATATCAGTTTACTCCTATGATTTCATTAGTAGTTACAAAGAGCCACATCTAACTCTCTCAGTCTTTCTGTATTAGCATGATAGTTTGTTAGTCTTTTCTAAATTCTCTGTGTTCAAATCAGAAAGCTGGTTCCTAGCACTCTATAAAAATGACCAATACATTTACAGACATTAACTCACAGATACTGAAATATCTGATGTCTTCTACTCTTTCACAATGACTTTTCTTTCTCTAGTATTAGCTACTCTTTTGTCACAGCTCCTGGGATCATTGATTCTCTTGCTTCCTGTCAGGAAGAAAGGTTTCAGCCTCATCTCATGTTTCTTGACCCAATTTTGGAATAAGTTATTCTTTTTTTCATAGGAATTTACTTTGCCTCTTGTCTTAATCACTGTTCTATTACTATGAGAAGACACCATGACCAAGGAGAGAGCAGGATATGGCCAGAATTGACCAGACCAAGCAGGCTCTGTAGGATCCACTGTGCTTGTTATTCCCCTGAGAGTCCCGTTAGTTAACTAAGGGGTGTGGGAGGTAGACTGATGTTTTGCAGGTTGCCAAGGATATGGATGTTGCTTATCTTTCCAGCCATTCTTTGAGGATTGAGGGGCTATGGCTTTGGCTGCTACAAAAATCACGGAAGGAGCTGAGAAACAAAACAAAACCCCAAATGTCTGCAATTCATCCCATCCTGGAGGTTCAGATTTAATTGATGCAGGGTACAGCATGGGTGTGTTAGCCAGTTTGCAGCTGAGTGACAAAATGCCCAAGACAAATTCATTTCATGAAAGAAAGGTTTATTATTGGCCTACAGTTTGTGATGCTTTAGTCCATGATCACTTGGGCCATAGCCTTTGGGCTATCCTGAGGCAGAACTGTCTCAAAAGGACAGGGTGAAGAATCTGTTCTCAGTGGCAAGAAAGTAGAAAAGAGAGAGGAGGAATCTAGGGTTCAAAACCCCATCCAAACATGCTCTCTCAGTGACCTCATTTCCTTCCACAAGGTCCTGATGGATAAAAATGCTTCACTATCTCCTGATACTGCCACAGGCCACAGGCTAAACTGGCAATGCTTAGGCCTTTGGAGCACATTTAAAATCCAAATCTTAACACCAAATAGGAAATTTATATATGTGTGTGTGTGTGTATGTATGTATGTATGTATGTATGTATGTATGTATGTATGTATCCATCCTTTGAGAATTTCATTGGCAAATCTCTCCAGGTGATTGTAATACTCAGCCAAAGTTGAGTATTATTACAAGACAGACAGACAGACAGGAAAGACAGATTTTTTAAAATGGACCAGAGCACAAAGAGGACATTGCTTTAAAGGCTAATAGAGGTGAGAGATGAGCAAAAAGACACAATAAATCAGAACCAGGATTGACCCTGTTTCAGTCGATGCAAATTTACCTGAGTGCCATCAACACCTTTGTGATCCTGCCTGTGCAGAAGAATATGCTTTTCTGGGTCTGGGAATATGTACCAGACAGATGGCTAAGTAGGTGGGAGTAAGGCCTTCTTGAGATTAGAGCCACCAGAAAGGCCTTGCAATGGTTGAGGCTAATTGAGAAGGAATGCTGAGCTCATCCACCAGCAAACGCATCCATAAGGTCTTTTCATTATGAGATAACTGACAGTCGGCCTCCTCCTTCAAACCAGTGGGCCACCGTGAGGGATAGCACATGACGTTTCCACACCCCAACACGTCCCAGATTTATTTCATACATCATTTTCAGTTGAGTTTCTTTTAACTTCAGTAGACTGGAAATTTGCCTGAGCACCACCAGAATGTGGCTGTGAATCCTCAAAGTGCCCGCATCACAGAATGTTCAATGAGACACGTCGATTTAATTGTGCTTCAAGACATCCAGAGCCAGAGTTTGTCAGCATTTTGCTGACAAATGCCCTCATTTACAGACCGATCCTTGGTACTGATTATGTGTTCAATGCGGTTAAAAAATATTGGGGAATGAGTTGTGCTTTGAGAAATGAAAGACATCTTTACTCTGGGTGGACTGATGCTCAGCCTCGTCATGGCATGAGCTTGCACGGGTTTGGAAGCAGAGTGGTTGGCTAAAGGTCACTGTGTTCTGGTCCTGATGCAGAGGACGCCGTGTATCTGGATGATGAGAAGGAGAGAGAAGAGTATGTACTCAACGACATCGGAGTGATATTTTACGGGGACTTCAATGACATCAAGAGCAGAAGCTGGAGCTATGGCCAGGTGAGCCACTTAAAATTTGTCATTGTCAAGGACATTTTTTTCCTTAATATTTTTTGGTCACATTTATTACTGCCAGGTGCCAGGCATCTATATTAGAAAAGAGTGCAATTTCCTGCTTTTCAGGATCTGAGACTCCAAGACAGAGTGCATGGAAGTGGAGACTCAGAGAGACACCTGCATAATTTATCAGCTGGAGCCACCCTATCTTCCTCTTATTACAAATGTCCCCGAGATCAGGAAGCCTACAGCTAACATGGCAGTCACTGAGATACACTTTGGCAACCTAGAAACTGTGACATCTCATTATTTCAACCTGAAATGGGCTGAAAATGTTCTTTGCTTATGAAGGTATTTTTAATATAGCAGTTAGCAGAGGGCGTGCCAAATTTAAAGGAGTCCTGTTTTTTTTTTTTTCTTAAGTATTTGGGGCGAGTGGTATAGCTCAGTGAGTAAAGGCACTCACCAGCAAACTTAACAGTCTGAGTTCAGAAAAGGACCCCACATGGTAGAAGGAAAGTGTCCCTGAACCCAGCACACGTGCTGTTCTCTCTCTCTCTCTCTCTCTCTCTCTCTCTCTCTCTCTCTCTCTCTCTCTCTCATACACAAACATCACTAATAAGCAAAAATGTAATGGAAGTAATTAAAAAGAGATAAAAAGCCACGTGAGTCTACAAGCAATAGTTACTAAGGAAAGAGTATTCCTATTTTGCCAAAGGATGTCTCCCCTAGATTTTTCCAGAAAATATCCAAAGATATTTCCATCAATTTCAATCTCAAATTACTATTTGGGGGCAAAAGTAGATAACAGTAATTCTGTAACATAGTCAATAATTCGAACTAGTTCACTTAGTGTTTTTGACACTGGTATAAATGGAGTTTTGCTCTGTTTCCATAGATGCATGTGTGTCCTGTGATCTAAAGGTGTTAGTTGATTTTCAATAGGAAGGAAATGGGTGTTTATCTCTTAGGGGGTCCCTGGAATAAATGCCTTGACCTCAGCATTATTGCTATGTGTGTCCAGGGAAAGATTTCTTGCTATCTGACCACACCAGGTCCCACGGTTCTGTCTTGACTCCTGGCATCCATATAGAATTTCTTTGTGTTCCTCACATAGTCTGACTGTCAATCCCATCATCATGAACTCTTATCCCCATCTACAGTTTAGTGACTGGCTTCACTTTGGCCCCTAAGAATTACATTCTGTATTCAGGCTTTCCCACCACGCATCTCTAATGTCCTGTCAAAATACAGTCTATGGTTACTTGAATTTTTTTAAATTCACGTCTAGCCCTCTAGTCACCATCCTACCTCTTCCTAAATGACACACAGCCTTTATTATTTATTTTCTGTTACCCTTGCCTTGAGTCTTCATGACCTAGACTTTAGGTACTACCTTTTGTTTTCAGTTACTATAACATAAAAACAGAGGCTGTATTCTTGATAAAAGAAAGGGGTTTATTTATCTCATTGTTTTGGAAGCTGAAATTTCCAGATTAGACAGTTCCATATGATCAACTTATGCAAAGATCCCCTTAATGCCATTACAACTTAATGGAGAAAGAAAGGGGGAACTAACCAGGTACATAACAGGCCGGGCATATAGGCTGCTCTATATGCTGCTCCCTAAGATTGCATCAGTCCCATCTAAGGCATCAGTGCTCCTGTGACATCAGCACCTTGTATTAGCCTCACTCCTGAAGAGTCTATCAGCTCAGTGTCACTCCTCTGAAAACCAAAACCACTTCCAAACTACAGCAGATGTGAGGCCATTTATGATTTTAATATGATGCTATATAGGTAGCTAGTGAAAGAAGAAGTCATCAAAAAGCAATCAAGAAGAATTAGGAAGACATCCCAGCACAGTAAGGTTGTACCTGGCAACTGTGACTTTGAGTAAGCATGGGCCCTGTGCCATTATTCAACAAGGCCATCAACTTAGGGCAGTCTGACAAGATAACAGAACAAACCAGTTGTTTACAGTGATTCAAGGAAAAATGATTTCTCTAATGGTGTCCTTAATGCTGTGGTTTGTGGCTAACACAACTGAGATGTGCTGTTTAGTAATACCCAAAATAATGATTTATTTATATACCAACAAAAGTAATTATGCCTAAATTATATTATATCATATATCCCAGCTCTCTAGGATACACCATATTCAGTATTCTAGCTAGATTTAATAAGCAATTACATAGTAATTAGCCATTAAGATTGTAGTTTCTGTCACAATACTTGGGTAGGTAACATCTAATGTTTCTATATTGAAAGGAATCTTCTACTGCATTATAGTACAGTAGAGATAAAATTTCCCCATGCTGCCATTTTTTTAAAAAATTGGCCTTTATTCTGTTTTAAGAAAATTCTAGAAGCACCTGTGAAGAGATTTTTTTTTTCCCTAAGAAAATTGAACTAGCTCCCAGGCTCCCTGTGAGATACTATAATCCTCTGCTTGAAGACGTTTCCCCGTTCAGGCTCTAGAAATCACCTTTTCTCAAAGCATCAGGGGAGGGGGTTCTTCAGGGACTTTCCCACGTGGGGGCTCCTCCTGTCTTACAAGCAATCCAGAAGGACCTGAAGTACCTTCCTGTAACGTATCTGAAAGCTCCTTATATATTTTTTGAGTTGAGAATAGATGTTTTTCATACAGTATATTCTTATTATGCTTTCCTTTCCCCTAACTCTTCCCCAGATCTTCCCTTACATTCTCTCATTAGAAAACAAATAGGCCTCTGCAAAAGAAATACTAATCATGAAATAAGAGAAAACAGAGCCTTGAGCTGCTTTTGAGAGCCTAAGACTTCCAAGTGACTTTGGGGGATCATTGTGCTCTGGGCAATGTGTCCACCTGTTGGGAGGATCTTAATGAGCTTGTACAGTGTCCTAAAGAGGTTTGAGTCAGTGTGTGCTTCTTGAGTACGTTGGCTCTCTAATGGTTCTGTTCGTATTTCTGGCTTCCTTTTTTGTTCTCCTTTACTTTACTGGTAAGTTAGAAAAGGATGCATCCTTCTCTTCTATTTAATTGTTGATGCTAAGGGCTACCAGTGGTCACTCCACATTTCTAAGCAGTAGGTTGTGGTTGCATTCTATCTTTGCGCACAGCTCATCTGGTTTTGCCGAATGGAGATTAAGTAGTTTCTCATTGCTTTCTCACAAATAGTTTGAAGATGGCATCCTAGATGCTTGCTTGTATGTGATGGACAAAGCCCAGATGGACCTTTCTGGTAGAGGGAACCCCATCAAAGTCAGCCGTGTTGGTTCTGCAATGGTAAGTGGCCGTGCTAAATCGAGTGTGGGGGCCATTGGTGTCATAATAGAGGTCAGTTCATAAAGAGATACTGGAATAAACAGTGACAACTTTACAAGCTTTGATCTGTGAGGTTTGAGTTCATGGTGCGTTGTTATTCTTGACTTCTCTCACTTTTTCATATGCTATAAGATGAAATTTCTCACTCAAAGTATATGTGGCTTTTGTTCCACACAAGATAATAGATAACTTCATTCAACTGAATACTTATTTTTTAATCATACTTTATGTATATACATGTATATGTTCATGCCTGTGTATGCCCTCAGAGGCCAGTTGGTGGGGGTCAGTTGTTCCCTCCCATCTTGTGGGTCCGGGGATTGAACTCAGGCTGGCAGGCTTGGTGCCATGTGCTTTTACCCACTGAGCCATCTTGCCAGTCCCTGAGCATCTTAGAATCTCTAGTCTGGAGACTTAAGAAGTGACCAGGACAAAAATGCTAATGACGGTAATCAAATGGTCAACCAATCAAACATCAAAGAATGCAGACCGATAGGTGAGGCATGACTTTTCTCCATGTTTACACTCGTGAAAACAATAAGAAAATAAGTGGCTAGGGCGGGAGAAATGGCTCAGTATAGACTGTGTATAGAGCACCCACATCAGGCAGCCTACAAGCAGCTGTAACATAAGCTCCAGGGGATCTGATGCCTTCTCCCAGGCCCCAGGAGCACTTGTATTTATATGAACTGCACCCCTAAATAAATAAAAAAATATTTTGTAAAAGAAATAAATACTTTGTGAAATCCTAGTTCGTATGCAAAGGTACTGCACTGCAGGGCTTTACCACTTAGGAAGTGGGTGCTGACTCTCCCTGGAAACCTTCTAAGATAAATGAATGGACATTTGTCACTTACATCAGTTCATAAGTAAGGAAACAGGATGGTGGAAGCTTGTCAGTGGTAAATCTTTTGGCAGAACCTATGTCCACTAACTCTACCTCTATATTTGTTCTACCTTTCACCCTACTTGCTGCAGGGGATCCTGAAACATCTTCAGGCATGCAGAGATCCCCCCATTGTAACAACTAAAGAGGAGTAGAAGCCTATGGGTGGAAAGGGTAGGACCAGGGCAGGAAGTTAACTAAAGGACTCTGCCTGGTCCCAACCTGTACCACATCCCTAGCATTCAGCCAACCATAGGTGTGTAAATGAGCAGCATCTATGTCCAGGAGCAGAGTGTTTTTCAGTTACCATAGGCCACATTTATTTTATACAATAAATGCAAATGCCCCTACATCTTCTTTTAAAAAAAACACTCCCTGGAAGAAGTTTGTCTTTGATTTTTGTTTGTGCATCTTGTGAGCCAAACACAATCAATTTTGTTGACACATAATTACAGGGCCAGGGATGATATAACATGTGTATTCTGACTAGGTGCTAAAAATAGTGACTTTAATTTTATTAAGAACTAAGTTACATGGAAATTTAAGACATGATAGATCTTGCGAAATGAAAGCACAACCTAACGTCTAAAGACAGCTTGGGGCAGGAGGCACAGCTCGGTGTAAGAGCTAAGAAAGAGAATCTACTTACTATGTGTGAAGCCTGGGGGGGGGGTGTTCAATCCCTGACCCCGAAATAATAGACACGTGAAGTGTATTTAAATAACAAGATAAATAAGTAGTTTTGTTTCCTGGTGTGATTTTCATTGCATGATGAAAAGAGGATTTGTCCTAAAGCCTTTGGGAATCTCCATAGAGCATCCTTGTACAAGGCACATTGGGCCTGTACCTGTTCATTCTGTTTCCTATGTGGAAGAGAAACTTTCCTTCTTTCATCTTATGACTTGTTTTTTGTCCTCCTTAGAAGCAACCATGACAGGTTGCAGTGAAGAGAGAAGCAATATGTAAGAAATGCTGAGATACGTCTCCCTCTTATGCATTTTAAAATGACACGGCCTTCAGCCTGACTGTATGCACCCATTGTGTGTGCTGCCACCAAATGCAGAAATCACAGGCTGACACAAAGCAGTGCAGAAGGAGACAATCCAACCCACCCTGTCTGTGGCTGCCTCTGACCAGGTGGAAGATGTTAGATTGAATTAAGCACACTGCCTCCGAATCTCATTAGTTCTCAAGATCCTCTATCTAAAGTTCTAATTTGAAAAACACACACCATAGTTATGCAGCCCGGAACTGGAGAGATATCTGCATAGGGAATAGTGTGGTCGGAGTTGCTTTGCTTTCCGGAGGGAGTGACCTTGGATGTTAAAGGGCAGAGGTACTGCTCCAAAGCAATGTAATGTGACATCTCCACTTCTCCTTAGTTCCCCCCCCCCCCACGCCACTGTTTACAGGACAGAAAGTTCAATAGTTGGAAAGAAGCCCATCCACCTCTGTTATCTCCTTTAATCCTCAGAATAGCTTTGTGAGTCTTTGCAAAATACGTTCAGCTGTCATAATTTTTAAAACTAATTAATGAATTTATTTATTCCCTTTACATCCCAATCGTAGCATCCTCCATTCTCTCCTCCTGGTCCCACCCTTCCTCCCTATTCCCCCATCCCCCTCCCCTACTCATCAGAAAGGAGGAACCCCTCTCCCCCTGCATCAACCCCCCCCTCCCCCGCATCAACCCACCCCAGCACATCAAGAGGCCTCAGGACTGAGTGCATCCTCTTCCCCTGTGGCCTGGGGAAGCCCCTGAGGCAGCTCCTCCAGGGGGAAGTAGCTTGGATGTCATGTGGATCTTCTAGTAAGGGGAATGGGAACTGTCTCTGAGCTATAGTGATTTTAAAAACTGAAACCCTGAGCATCCAAAACTGGCCAAGAAGGTGACACATAAAAAAAAAAACCAACAACTATTTTATAATCATATGGGCAGACCCTACATGATCACTGGAAACACACAGTGAAATTTCAGCACAAAGTTAAGTAAAGAACAAAGGTCTATGTGTGGGGACTTTCTAATTTCTCTGTTAAAATTTTACCTTAAAATGTAAAAATGATACATTTGGAAAATATGGCAAGAGCAGGTTTGAGACTGGGTGAGTCCAACTAAAATCACTTGTCACAGTTAGATGGCCCAAAGCCCAGACATTCAGTCCCTGGTCCAAGAGCATTTTCCATGTCCCTTTCACATGCATCTAAGCCCTGCCACTGGACAGATGTGTGAAAATAGAGATGCATATGGCCTGCAAGCCCTTCCAGAAGACCACACAGACCACCTATCCCACCTCATGTATAATCAAAGTCATTGCAGGCAGGGACTTCCTAAAAGCAACTACTCCTGGGAGCCATGGGAAGGAACAGCCTGGCTCTGGCTGGGCACCTGAAGAAAGTAAAACAAGCATGGAGATGGCACAGGAGCACGTGACTGGAGCCCCCGAAGGCAAAATGACTTCCTGTAGTCGTGGCACCTAAGGTTGGCAAGGAGATTGCAAGAAACTAGCTATGCGTGAGGTGAAAAGGGACACAGATGGTGACAAACTGTTCGGTGACAGCTTAATATGAATGTGGCTTTTAAGTGTGGAACTTCCAGATAAAAGTCTTTGTGATGCAGTGCATCCACCCTCAGAGGCTGCTGCACAGATTGTGTGTGTCCATGGACCTCTACTCGGGAATTTCAGAAGCACCTTCCCATAAACACACCAGCTATGACATTCAAGAGGAATGGGAAGATACAAGGGATGGGATAACAATTTAGATGTAATATGAATAAATTAATAAAGTATTTTTTTTAGAAAAAGAAGTACTGTCAAATGCCCCTTGTGGGTACAATTCACCCTAACAAGGACAGCATTATCAATCCCCTCTGTGCTCAGTTTTCCCATGTATAGGATGGAAGCAACACCTTCTTCTTGCCTGCATAGTACCCCTCATCCTATCTCGCTTTCCATTCCTCACTGAAGAGACTTGTAGGTTGTTTTGCACAAGAGAGGCTGCAGCTGTGTCAGGAGATGGAGCGCTGGCTCTGGTGCTGCGGTTACCATGTGAAGAAGCAGGGGAGGGCTCTTAATGATGGGGTACACTTTTTCCTCTCTCAAATGAAGTTTTGACTCTTCAGCCAAATACCTGACATTGCCACCATTGGCAAGATCGTTTCTGTTCTGCAGAGTAACATTTTCCTTTTCTTTTTTTTTCCCCCTTGAATATATCCAGTGTATCTCCTCCTGTTATTTTTGGTTGCTGTTGTGTCTCTTTGATGAGGACATGTGGAGAGTCGATGATCATGTGGAAGCTCAGAGGTGCTGGTCTTTCCCAAAGGAAAGAACAAGCTGAACTCTCCTATAATCCTGCTCTCTGGGGATTGGGCCTGAGAAGTTATGATCTCACATGGATGAAATTTTACTTATAATCACCTAAATACCAAATGCTATGTTTTACTAATATGATACCATAGATTTACTTAAGAGGAAAAAGGGGGGAGGGAACCAGGAAATTAGACAAAAAAAAATTGTTCCATGTTATATGTTTTCCCTTTAAACATATTGGCCTCATTTCTGATGTGGCAGTACCCTCCAAGAGAATTGCTGGGAGATGTATGAGGAAAAGCTCAGGATGATCTGCACCATACGACAACTTTTTTCACCCACCTGACATTGAGTTGCAGTCCTAAGTTGCAACGAAGCATCTGGATATGAACTCTGAGAACCCAGGAAGCATAAACCTGGAGACACTCCAGGAGACATTGACTCTGAGACCCCACGGGGGCATGGATCCTAAAACCACAGAGGGCATGGGCTCTAAGACCCTAACAATAAAAAGCATTTGTGCTGTGGTGTGTTGTAGGAAGAACAGAGCAGTCCTGGAATGGGGGGGGGGGGCACCACTGTGACAGCAGCCTCTCATTTCTGCTGCTGTTTACCTGTCAAGTCTGCCTCTAGCTCATGACTGACTGGCTCTGGCACCTTCCCATGGGGAATGCAGCAGCTGCTGCTGCAGTGGCCTCTCTTACTGCAGATACCTGGTTGCTTAGTCACTGTTCAAGCCCTAAATGCCCTGCCTACATGCACACTTGCTTTGCCAATAGAGGACTTATATAAAAATCAGTTCACAGGGTCTAGAAGGCTCTCCAGGGGGTCTTCAAGATGAGAAAGCAGAAGCCTTTGGAAGTGATGTCCTTCATTCAAGGTCGTCAGGGAAACAAGTGGCTGAGCCAGAAGCAGACCTTTCATTCAAAGCATATTGCTTCAGAGCATCTCTGCCAGTACATTGTTGCCAATAGCACAATTATTCTATCAAATTATGTGTCTACCACCTAGAAAAACACAAGTCTCAAAGAAGAGGTGGATTTCAAAAAAAGGGGGGGAAATTTAAGAAATATGTAAATCAGAAGAGCTGAGGAGCCAGAGGCCCTGTGGCCCTGAGAAAGAGGTCTCCAAGAGGATTAGATGCCAAATATGCTATGGTAGTAGAGTGACAATGATGATGGTAATATGTTCGGAGTGATGGTGGTTATAGCAGCAGTCATGGTGGTGATGACTGACAATGGCGGTGGTGGTGGTAATAGTGATGACTTTGGTAAGGGTGACTGTAGTGAAGGTGGCAACAATGGTGATACTGGTGATGTGGTTGTGATTGTGAAAATAGTGACAGTGATGGTGAGAATGTGGTGAAGATAACGGTAGTGGTAACGGTGATGATGACGACGATGTGATGTCATAGTGATAGTGCTAAAGGCAACATGTTCTGAGGGTGGGAATGACAGTGATGGTGGTAGTATTGGCGGTGGTGATGATGGTGATGATGATGATGGTGATGTGATAGTAAGAGTAGTTATGTGAAGATAAGCGTTGTAGTGGCGGTCACGTGCTGGTGGTACTGATGGTAATGATGAGGGTCATTGTAGTAAGGGTAGGAATGGTCAATGGTAGTAATGATGGTGGTGGTGGTGATGGCAACGTGGTGATGATACTGATACTGGTAAAACCTCAGTCTTAACTCGTTCATTCAACAATATCTGGGCATTGGGGTACGATGCTAAGCCAAACATAGTTTCTGCCCTCACAGAGCTTATAATCTCATAGAAAAAAAACAGACAAATAAGTAGAAAAGTCCAATGCAACACAAAAAAACTTTCTGATAAAAATAAGCATAGTATGGCATGGAAACAACAACAACAGCAACAACAACAACAACAAAATCCTCTTTAATTTAACTGTACCTTCCCCTGGAGTCTACACAGAGTATTGAGCTGTTGGATCAGAGAGTAGTGGGAGTGGCTGACGAGCACCAGAGACCGAAAAATAGGCATGCAGTTATTCACAAAATGTCTTCATCCATGGTGGATCTTGTATGCACATGGCTGCTTACCTAATGTGCTAGAGGAAAATGGAGTGGAAGGGGGCACTGGAATGTGTTTCTCTGGGGCCTGCTTGCTTTGCAAGTGAGAAAGCATTAGGTCTCCCAACCAACAGTTGTCCCATGGTGTCTTAACATTTATAGTCCCTTAATCCCCAGGAACCTATATTTTGAATCGATTGTGATTTAAAAAAAAGAAGAAGAAGAAGTTAACATTAATGAGAAATTTGCAAAGTTGATAAAGAAGAAACAAACATCAATAAAATTACATATTCTGAATTCCAGTGCTTCACACCTTTGCCAGCCTGGACTTCCCAGCTTCCCTTGAGGTGTGCACATTTATTTTTAACCACGGTCTTTTGCTGATATCGAGCCACAGTGCCATCATTAATCCCCATTAATGCCTTGCTCTGACTATGCCTTTAGGGAATTAACTCAAGATTGAACTTTTTCCACCAATCGATGTTCTATGTAGTCTTTGGTGCTATTTAAAAAAAAAAAGTCAGAACTACAGCTAGTAAATCAAACTGACCATGCTGCAGGCGGGTCTCAGAGTCCTCAGACCTTCGAGACAAGTGCATTGTCTCCAAGCCCCTGACCCCTGTCAGAGATCAACTGAAAAGAATGCTCTTCTCACTCACTCCATTTTTCTGCCCCCCCCCTCTCCAATTTTCAGACAATTTTTCCATCTGCAATGAAAACACAGTTATATCATCACTACTTTGCTACGTTGCCAAGCAGCCCCACAGGGAATAGTGTTTCGTTTTGTGTTTTTCTTTCTTTCTTTCTTTCTTTCAGCTGTTTCCTTGCCCATCTTGAATGGTAGCTTCATGTTCATCAAACATTTCCATGCGATAAACCTCACCTACAAATATTTAGATTACCTTTTAATATTTGTTCAAATTAAGGATTCCACACCTGAGCCATTCCAAATAAACACCGCAGTCAAAAATAGATGTAAACAATCTATTCTCTGGCCATACAACCAGCCACCGCATAGTCCCGAACATTTTGAGATTTTAAATTCAAATTCTTTTTTTATTTTAAGATTTATTTATTATTATGTATGCAGTGTTGTCTGCTTGTACACCTGCAGGCCAGAAGAGAGCATCAGATCACATTATAGACGGCTGTGAGCCACCATGAGGTTGCTGGGAATTGAACTCAGGACCTTTGGAAGAGCAGGCGGTGCTCTTAACCATTGAGCCATCTCTCCAGCCCTGAAATTTGAATTCTTAGGTTTGAATTTTTAGATTTGTACAAGGAAAGACCCCCCAATTTCCCTCTGGTCTCTAAAGCACGCAAAAGCCCCTTCCTTAGGGTGGAACTGCAATGGAGAAAGCCTGTGGTCACTGCCTTCCACCTCCCTCCACCAAAGAGCTTTTCCACATCTCCTCAGGTGTACCTTACTTCTTAAACAACAACATTTACCAAAAAACATGATTAAGTAAAAATGAGTATTTTTCTCATTTTTGTTCCCCACTTGTGCAGTTGCTGGTCAGTATTTCCAACGATGGTGGAGGAAATTACTACTGGTTTATCAGTGCATACACAGGCATGCGAGGCCGTGCCAGAGAAAGGGCAGGCAAAGCATCCACTGGCATGTTTCAGGAATCCTAGTCTCGTCATTCGCTATTCATTCGCCAACTCCCAGTCTCTCGGACATTGCTAGAAAAGGGCACCTTGAAGGGGGTGAGACCCTGCCCAGAGTTCGATGCCTTCAAAATTATCAGCTTTTGTTACCGTTGCTGTCACCCACCTCCACGGTTCATGTATATAAATATCAGGGGAGGCGTTAGTCACGTGGAAACGGCCAGAGACTTCAGGCTCACGGATAGTCTCTGAGGCCCTACAGCGTGGGCACAACCCAATCATCAGGTACGTTTTAGAGAATCTACTGATCGGCACTAATGAAGTGCCTCACCTTTGACCATGTTCCCTGGAGGGGGAGACCTGGTGGCACTCAGAGGAAGGACAGCAGGTTACCAAGAAGAGACTTGATACCCTATGAACATATACAGGGGGAGGTAATCCCCCTCAGGAACAGTCATAGGGGAGGGGAATAAGGGGAAAATGGGAGGGAGGGAAAAATGGGAGGATACAAGGGATGGGATAACCATTGAGATGTAACAAGAATAAATTAATAAAGGAGAAAAAAGAAAGAAAAATGCTCTAACAGTCCAACATGGCGTGATTCTAAACTAGAGTGAAAGCTGAAGTCAAGGTTTTCCTAAAAGTAAGAGACACCCATGCATCCAGAGTGAACCAGGGAATTTTGGGCGATTCAGCATGGGTCTCTCATCATCAGAGCTCCTCACTGTTATTATTAAGGATTTTTTTAAACAACTGACAAATCTATCAGAAACCAATTGGAAAGCGTAATTTTATCTAACAGGAAACATCTGCATAAGCACTTGTAAGAAAACATGTTTATTCCTTAAATAACCAATGTGCAGATGGAGAGCGTGTGACAACAGAAAGTCAGTTGAACTTATCCAAAGTCACTGCACTGGAGGTGGACCTCTGGCTGCCTGGCCCCACTCTTGCAAACAGGATGTTGTACTGTCCTTCATCCTGTCCTCTGTCCACAGCACATGAGCTCCTTGGGTGTAAAGATATAATTTCTGTCACCCGCTCCATCTGAGTCAATCCTTCCAAGAAGAGACAGTGAACTGTTCAGACATCATTTTTTTTTCCCTCGTGGTAAAAGCCAGCAATGTAATGAAGTTTCCATTTGTGGGCAAGCAGCTTGGCTTCTCAATTATCGAGGTTGCATTTCTTATGCCGGTTGTCCCATATTTTTGGAGAAAAACAGACATTTATTACAAGCTATCTCTCCAATGTGATAATCATAGTCAATCTAAATGTCTGCTTCCCCTGAATTGCTTCCTGGAATGAGCTTCAACGCAGCCTCTATTTTGTAATCACACAGGCTATTTCTGAAGCACGGGTGCTTGCTTTTCAGCACTCCCTCCGAGCTGTACAGACAGAGCTGTTCTCGCCTCCTGGGACCAACATCCCCAGGACAGATGGCTACCGTACAGCCTAGCCTAGGGGGTCTCTTAGGACAGGCATCTTTTGCTCTCTCTCTATTTCCTTCCCATCTTCTCTTTCTGTCTCATTCTCTGGCTTCTTTCTCTGCATTGCCCCTCTCACATCTATTCCTTTCCTTTGAATATTTTTGACAACTTGTTCTATCCCAGTGGTTCTCAACCTGTGGGTTGCAACCCCTTTGAGAATTGCATATCAGATATTTATATTATGATTCATACCAGCGGCAAAAATACAATTATGAAGCAGCTATGAAATAATTATTTTGGCTGGGCGGTCACCATAACATCAGGAAGTGTATTAAAGGGTCTCAGCATTAGGAAGATTGAGACCCAAGGCTCTATACCAACCAGCTCTATAGCACACAGTAGGGATACAGTGATAGAAAAAACAGACCCTGAGGAGCTAGACTTCACCTCCCCTCCTCATCCTCATTCAGTAGTTTCACACATGGTTAGTAAGAAACAGTGTAGCCAAATGAAGGTCCTCATTACTAAGACACAAGCTAATAATTTCCTGTGGTGATGTAATGGTTATAATGTAAATTGAGTCTAAGTATTTACATTTGTCCGAGTGAACATACAAGCATGCACGCGCGCACACACACGCACGCGCACACACACACACACACACACACACACACACACACGCACGCGCACACACACACACACACACACACACACACACGCACGCGCACACACACACACACACACACATACACATCTAGTAGTAGTTATTCCAGTTATGTCTTTTGTTATAGAATTATATAGGATAGGGTTAGTTACAAGATATTTTTAGATTAAAGAAAAATTATAGGCAGTAAGAAGCATAGCTATCAAATGTACAAATATAAGTAACATTTTTATGGGCATGATACTCGGCCCTAGAAAAATTAGATGTGTCCAGGACTTCCCTTGTGTTTCTCTTCATCAGCCTGCATGCCAAGGACTGATGCTGTGCATTCTTGCAGTGGGTGTGACCCACCTGCTCTGGAGCCTCACATGCACAGGCTCATGGAGATAGAGTGAGATCGGCTTCCTTCACTCCATGAATCTTTGCACAAGTCTTTACCTTTGTGAACAGGATTTTTATTATATTGTGCATTACAATTTACCTATCCATCTGCTAGACCTTCTATATGACTCCACTTTGGGACCATTACACGGCATATATTGGTTATAGCAATAATGGGTTTCATATGACATTTCCATACATGCGTACAATACGTGCATTTGATCATATTCATCCCCTCTACCTTCTCTCAGCCTCCCAACTCTTACTAACTCTTGTCTTCTTCCCAAGTAGCTTCCCTTCTATTCTGTCTTTGTGTGTGTGTGTGATGCAATGCATCAAGGTTGTGTAAACCTTAATGTGTGGGCAGCAGTTTGTGTACAGGAGCATGTAACATACCCATGCCTATATCACAGGGGAGTAAAATTCTCACTCCTCAGCCATCATCTGTGCATCAATCCTCAGGGAGTGGTGGAATCCCATGAGACCCTCTCCATCCCGTGACAAGATGTCTGCAGGCCCACTATGGAGAGCTGCTATGAACTCAATGGTACAGTACCGAGTGCCTGGAGGTCAGTTCCCCACTGCTCTCTGCCTTCCTCTGGCTCTTACACTTTATGTGCATTTTCCCCTAATGTTCTCCAAGCCTTGGAAACAATAGGAATGTTCCCTTTGTGGCTGAACATTCAACAGCCATTTATTCTCTGTGTTCTGACCAGTTATTCGTAACCACTGCAGATAGAATCTTCTCTGACTAAAGCTGACAGCACTATTCTATGTGTGTGGTTGCACGTATGTAGAAGGCAACTGGGCAGGCACATCATGTACATTTAGCAAAACAGCAGTACCAGCTTCAGCACTCGGGCAGGCCTGTGACCTCCTCAGCCATGGACTTTCTTTTTAACTGACAATTGCTTGTTTATTTGTTTGTTTGTTTAAGGCAGTATATTCTGATTACAGTTTGCCTTCCCCCAACTCCTCCCAGCTCTTTTCCAATGCCCCTACCCACCCAAATCTACATAATTTCTCTGTGTTATCTAAATAACAACAAAAATAATAAGTAAGATAAAATAAACAAACCGGAATATGACAAAATGAACAAATAAACAGAAAAAGAAAAGAGCCAAAGAAAATGTATAAAATACTCATACAGATGCTGACATGCACACACACACACACATTTGCACACACAGAAAATGCAAACAAACAAACAAACAAAAATATATAAATGAAAGATCTGTAAGATAAAGAGAAAGAAATGCCCAGACAAAGTATTGTGAAACACATCTCCCTCTGGGCATGGAACCTGTCTTTAAGTGTGGTTTGTACAGCCAGTGAGACGTCACTGAAGAAAATTAACTTTTCCTTTGCAAGCAGTTGCCAATTGGAGATGTATTCTGGGTCAGGGATGGGCTTTTGACCAGTCATGAATTCCTTTCTGTGTAACAGACATCAAATTTAATCAGAAAATGGTCTATTACTTTAGGATAGCAGGCCTGGGACTAGGATACCCATGGGTTCATCTTGCCTGTCTAGTTGGTATCATTCCACGTAGGGCCTGCAGCTGAATGGGACATTAATGACAGTTGTCTCTCAGCAACCTGCATAGTGTTTTCCGTTCTTCTATGTGCAAATTCACATATGTGTGGAGTAAACATCTAAAGCTGGAGTGTGCGTTACCGACTACGCATGTCTTTGATTTTGTGGGGTGCCCCTTGGTTAGTCATACATACAGAATAGTTGCATGTTTCACATCCCTCCAGAAACTTACAGCAGTCTACTTTTTCAGCAGGCTCATCTGTTTTTGGTGATTCCAGCCTTTTAAGCTTACCCAGTCTAGTGTGAATATGGCCATATCTAGTTGGTGTTTTCGTTTTATTTTTCTGATATGTAGCAATGTCGAGCACTTCTTCACACTCATCTGGCCACTCATACACCTCTCTCAGTGCCATGTCTTTCCAAGTCGACACCTCTTTTATTACTGGATTATTTGTGTTATAATTACAGAGATAGAGATGTTGTGTGTATATTCTGAAGCCACACCTTTTCTCAGATACACGCAGAGGTTATTTCCCACCAGACGATGCATTGCGGAGGGGTCGGGAAGGCAGGAGGCTCACACCGTGGTCCTGTATGGAGGTCAGAGGAAAGCTTTATGGAGCTAGTTCTCTCTGCAGCTGTTATGTGGGTGCAGGGGACAAAATTCAGGTCACCAGGCTTCCGGAGGAGCTTCTTTACACACTGAACTGTCTTGCCAGCCCCATTCCTAAGAACATTATTTGAAATCCTATAAAGTCCAAATTTTTAATGTATTTCTGCTTGGTTTTGTGGTTCTGAGGATCATATTTAGGACCTATGAGTATTAGGTAAGTGCTTTAGTACTGGGCCACATTACCAGCTTTAAACTGCTTTAAAAAAAAAAAAAGGCCTGTCTAGGACATATGTGATTTCTACAGGATGTAAATATATTACCCCGTGTTTCTTTTGAAATACAATTCGGGCTTTGCATGTTGATCTATAATCCATCTTGAGGTTTTTCGATGTGGTATGAGGTGGGATCAAAGATTTTTATTCCCCGCAAATGTATCTTTGTTTGTGTGTTTCAATCTTTCGCTTGCCTCTCTCAAATTGATGTGGGGGCTTGGTTAGAAATTAAATGACCAGATGAGGGTGGAGCAACTTTGGGCTCTGGTGTTTGTCTTTTCTTGCTCCAGTGTAGCACAGGGTCTGTTTCCATGGTGCTGGAGGGAATCATTAGACCAAGAAGGCTTCATTTTGCTTTGTCAGTGTCGTTTTGGTCATTCCTGGTCCCTTGCACTTCTGCATACTGTTAGACATTTGCCTATTTCAAAATGTCGTTGACATTCTAACTAGTCCATCGTCTTGGTATAGGAAGAAAATGCTGAACTCTCGTGAGTAATGTCACAGACAGCCAGACAGCCAGACAGCAGAATTTCCCTGAGTGCCCCTCCGTCGTTGCCCTAGGAATGCAGTCAAGGCGACATGGTGACTTTGTTCTTGCAAGCACAGGAAATCCGATAATGGGAACAAAGATGCTCAAACCAATGACACGGCACCTTGTGGTGAACCCGAAAGCAGTGTAAGGCAAAGCTTACTGTGTGAGCTGAGCAAGAACAGTGACAGAGAAAAGGCTCCCAAAAGAAGCCAACTGGGCTTTACACACTCAAGAGGCACACTTAGTAATGAAATAAATGACAGATTTGAGTGTGGAGGAGCATTGCAGGAAGGCAGTGCCACATTAGAGCCACATCTGGCCAGCAAACAGCTAAGTAACACCGCCACCCTACCCATCCACCCATCATTCCATCCTGACTGTGAACAATCCAAGGCAATGCTTGGATGTCTTTTTCTCCAGACAAAATGTTACCCAGGCAATGAGAAATGCATTGGAAAGTCAGAGAGGACTAAGGTCAGGAAGCCAGGCAGGGGAGAATAGAATTCCTACCGCTCTATTTCTTCCTTCTTGGGCATATTTTCTGGGTCACCTGCCCATGGAATGGTCTCTGAGGAACTTCACCTTCGGCTCGTCTCCTCTCCCCCCTCACCATGTAACTTGGAAAAAATATTTAAAAAAAAAAATAGATCTGTATATTCCCAGATAAATGGCCTTTCAGAATCTATTTTCTTCACTTGCCTTTCTTGGGGTAGTAATTGAATCCAAATGTGTAAATGAGAAAGGGAACAGCTGTTATAAAGAACAGGTGATGCTTGTGGCATCCGCATCAACACTTGGCCCTCTGTGCTTCCCTCTCAATACAATAGCTGTTGAGTTTCAGTGAGAAAGCCCTAAGTGTGTGGGGCACAGGGGGTTTGCTACACCTAAGACTGGACACCACAAGGCTGTAACTGAGGCTTTTGGTTTACAAAACCTGGCAAAGTTTTCTACTGCAAATAACTTCTCTACTTCCCAAATTTAACAATATGCCTCTTAAGAGAGTTCACATTGCCCCAAATTCATATTCACTGGTTTGAGAAACTGTAGGCAAGATAACGTATAAAACTATTTCTAAAAGAGTTACAAAATTCTAGTTTTTATGAGACCATAACTTTAAACAATGAAATTTAACAGAATAAAACAGGTTTATAACACAGAAAAGTCATTTCATCATAGCCGTATAAAATGTGCATACTAAAGAGGAGAGGTCCCTTCACATGCATAAAAAAGAAATAGAAAACAAATTGTAACTGTTTAAAATGGGAAATCTGGGCTGCAGGGAATAGGGCACTCAAAAAAAAAATGCCAAATGTCTTCCCTTGTCAGTTTTGAAGTTAAAATCTGCTCAAACTTCATGGTCATCTTTCTGTCTTTTGAATGGTACAGAAAGTGAACTTACTGCCCAATGAGATGCTAAAGATCAGGACAGCCCACTGTTGTCAGCTGTGCTTCCTCAGAACCAAACATGGTCAGTTCTGCAATTGCCTCAGTCACAAAGAGCTTCCTAGAGAGGAGGTCCATGCTTTTTGTACATTCTCCATAGTTGCATCACTTTTCCTGGGAAGAGAAACATGATCAGAGAGACCATTTCACCTAGCCAAGCTTGTAAACCAGTGAGTTTGTTGGGGTTCCTTATAAGAACATGGATCACTGAAAGTGGCTGCATCATTGAGAAACCCACTCCAGAGTGGCTGCAGCTGAAGACTCATGAGAGTTGCATCCTCAGAGCCCCCTGCAGGAGATGCAGGCAGCCCTAATTGGTAGCTCTGATTCCTGTAAGTTTTTGACCTTAGATTCATGAATGTTAGAAGCTGTCTCTCCTCCCTCTAAGATAGTGGTTCTCAATGTGTGGGTCACTCCCCTTTGGGGTCAAACAACCTTTTCATAGGGGTGGCATAACAGATATCCTGTATATTAGATATCTACATTATGAGTCATAACAGTAGCAATGAAATTGTTTTATGGTTGGGGGTCACTATAACATAAGGAACTGTATTAAAAAACCACTGCTCTAAGGAGAATGCTAATTCAGAAAAATTGGCTGCAGAAAACCCACAGTGCAAGCCCCCTGATGGTCTACTTCCTGCATGGCTGAGTCTCTCTTCCCCACTTACAGATAGATCACTGTTTCTGCCACCTCCATAGCTGAATAAACCTAGTTTAACTACTTCCTTGCACCGAAGTCATGAATTTGGAGTAATAGCCCCACTAGGCACCTCCTCTGACACATGATAGGAGTTTTAATCACCCTCTCCTTTTCACCAAATACTTAATTAAAATTAAGATGAAATTTATAATCAAATTTTCATTGTAGAAATAAAATGAGCTGATTTGTAAACATTCCTACTTCTAAAGTCTTTTTATAAAGGATTTCTTTTGGGCTAAAAAAGAAAACAAGGAAAAAGGCATCAATAAAAGCAAAAAAAAAAATTCTACTCTCAAAAAGAATTCAAGTAATTAGTAAAAATGTGAAGAATAAGTTTAATACATTATTCCCATCTTTTTTTCTCTCTATTACATCCAGATAGCATTCTCTTGTGTTTATATGCCATGTGCTCCATACCCAGCCACCCATCAGCTAAACCTCAGCTTTCCTAGCCAGTGCTGCAGTGAGGATGGCCTGAGATGACTTTGGCATACTGATGTCTTTTTGGAAACATACCCGGAAGGTGATCAATGCACCATGTAGCCATCCCTCTAGTCCCCTTCCTTCCTACCCTCCCCAATGGCTTTGCTGATTGACATCCCACCAACACTATATAGGTCTGTATAGGAATTCCCCGGACGACATGCAAGCAGCTCTTCCAGTGAGGACTCTCCTGTCACTCTCACAACTACTTTATGTTTATCTTTGGCGTTTCAGTCGGTTATTCAGACATCTGGTTTTCCAATGCTCACCCAATCCATGGGTTGTCTCTTTAGGCTTGTGGGTCTTGTAAGTTCTGTGAGCCTTCCTGAGCCCCTAAGCTGCCTTTTCCATATGATACCTAGTTGATCTACCTGCCTTTGTTGAACCAAATCTTTTGCTAGGAACCCCTGGCCCCACCGAATAGCAAACTCTATTTGTATGGGTGCATTTTTGTGTTCTTTGCTGTGTTCCATTGATCCATTTGTTTGTATTTATAACAAATGGCACCATACTATTTAAAGAATTGTTTAATTATACTCAAATCCTATTTAATTGTATTAAATCTTACTTTTAGCAGAAGAAAAAAAAAAACACTGAATTGTACAGAAGAAACTGTTGAACTTCAAATAAATGTCTCTTCATAAGAGATACCATTTCCTAACAGATTCTTCCAAAATTAGTTCAAATTATGAAACCAATTAGACATAAAGTAATTATGTACTTTTAAATTATATTTTAATTTTAGATGGTGTCAATTAACTATGAGAGACCAACACACTGACTCATTAGCATTTTATTCTTTTTCTCTTTTGACTCTCTGATCTCATTTTTCTTAGAGTACTTTTTGGTTCTACATTTACTAGCTTTTAAATTCATTTTGTAGCTGTAGCTCTAAAAGATGTTTAACTATAGTTTTCATGGTGTGTATTCTTCATAACTGAGACTCTATGCTGCTTGGCCTTATCCTTGCACAGCTTGGCTATACCTAACATTCTTAAGATACTTATCTCTCAGGACTATGTGAATAGTGATTTACAATATTTTGTCACTGAATGGTTCTCTGGAGAAATCCAAGGACAGCCTGATTCCCTGTTTTTTCTGATTTTCACTATTTTTGTCTAGAGATGATCATGCAATTTTATGTCTAGTCAAAATTTAAACTGCTTATGATTTTTAGGTAAGGGGCCTGGGTCACACTGTGGACCACGGATGCCTCTCAGTATAGATTTAATGTTTTCTTGGCTAAGCCAAATGCTGTAGATTATTCTCTACTTTCAGGGCACTAATTACCTCTATGCTATGTCATCTATGTCCTTGAGAGCTCTTAGCTTCTCTCTAATAACTTCTGTCTTTTTCTTTAACATTTCCTTTGATTATTTCATCTCTCTCCAGTGTCATTAATTTACTTTTACCACTGTGTACTCTGTATCTTGAAGTTAATGATGTATTACTATTTCTGAAATTATATTATGTGACCATCCATTAAGGTCAGTGATCTTCTTATAGAGTGTAAGAAAATGCTTCATGCCCCTTAGTTTTCCTCTATTTATGGCCTTTGTTCTTTCTTTCCTTCTTCCTACTTAGTAGGTCTCTTGCTCTTCTGTTTGTATGTGTTGCTTGTGCCCCATTTTTACTTGGGTATTTATTTCTCTGGCAGATGAAATCTGGCTCTTCTCAACCCCAGATGAATTGTGTTTCTTCTCAGACCTACAGTTGTCAGGGCAATGTACCTCGTGGTCTGCTCTGAAATGCACTGGAGGACTGGAAAAAGACTGAGCAAAGAATGGAGCAAAGAAGCTGGGTTGAGGAGGAGGTCATCTTTCTTAATATACTGCGTTCTGTTCCTTCTTCTAGGTTCCCTTAGTTTTCACGCAAAGCCATGGCCCCAGCAAAAGGTGTGTCTCATCCCCCTGAGGAGACACTCTTGGGCTTTCTGTCATTCCTATGTCATAGTCACAGAATAGCTGCCTGCTTTCATATGTGACGCTTTGCCACCCATTTTTTTCCACAGAAGTTGTTTCCACGCCTTTGGTCAGAAGAAGATAAAGATGCTGTGATAATTTCAGATTTTAAAAGATAGATGAAAAACCATAGAGTTGTGCTGCTTCAGCAGTCTGGCTGATGAAATAGCAGAGGTTACACTGGAATCCGAGCCCTGCTGCTTCCCTGTGCCTCTCATAGTCTTCATCTGCTTTGGGCACAGGATGTTGGAGTTTCTTGAATTATTTTATACCACTTAATGTTGCTGATAGTAACTTTGGGGGAGGTGTTTTTCTTTTTCATTTATCCTTGTACCTAAGTCATGAACTTGGACTAATAGCCCCACTAGGCACCTTCTCTGACATATGATAGGAGTTTTAATCTCCCTCTCCCTTTCACCAAATGAGATGGAACTTTAACGTTTACTTTATTTTAAAATTATTAAAAGTGTTTTTGCCTGCATGTATGTTTGTTCACCATGTGCATGCAGTCCATACAGAAACCAGAAGAGGGTATTAGATTACCTAGAAGGGTGCTTGAAATCAAACCCTGGCTGCTCTGGAAGAACAGCCAGTATTCTTATCTCTGAGCTGTCTCTCCAGGCCCTGGGATGGAAATTTAATACAGCCACATTAATGTTAGAGATCACTTCTAGTCTGTAGCCCCAGGCTCAAGCTGTATGCTGGATTGCCAATGGCTCAAAACCACGATATTTGGTTTTGCCCCTGGTTCAACCTTAACCTTGAGTTCACAATAGGTTTCTATAACAGCCAACTCTAGCGAGTTAAAGTCCCAGCATTCCCTTGAATTGGCCTTCCAGCGTGTTTTGTTGTCTAGAAGGGACTATTTCACTTTAACCCTGATCATCTGTCACTGAATACGTATCTCGCTCAGTGTCTGAGATCCTTAGAAATCAATGTTCTAATTAGAACACAGGAGCTAATCTGGCCAGATGCTAATAAGTGAGAATTGTGATTTATCTAGCAATAGGGACAGCACTCAGCATTAACAATTAAAGGTCTATAAGGAAGAGGGCTATTTCTTTCTGACTTTTCTCCCGAGCTCATTGGGTTCAGCTTTATGCTCTTAGTAGCCTTCTATTTAATGGTCATCTATCTGAAAATCATACATCAGAGGCACAGTTTAGGGACTTTTACCTCTGGGATCCATAAACTCTATTCTGCTTTTCAGTGAGAGTGTATTGCCTCTCCACAAAGACAAAGTCACATCACAGACACTCCCTATGTTCCATCCTGGTAGGCACAGATTTTCTGATAATTTAATTCACCTGCAAGGACAAGTACAAAGTCAAAAGTGGGAAACAGCATTTTATTCAGTACTGACTACTTACATGATAACCATACAAAGGTTTCTAAGCTTGTCATATTAGCTCATGACATCACACATTTATTCAAGTTTGGTTGGCTTTTTCTGGACAACTTGAATGGCCCCCTTGGCCGAACTCCCCTGATTCTCTCCTTTGGGGCCCCCTCAACCTGTGTGTGCTTCTGTCTTCATCACATCAAAATTGCCTCCCACTTTCTTGGCTTCTGTCTTTCTTGAGGAAAGAGCCTTATGCGTAGTCAATATCCAGTGCCATGCCTGCATGGCTGTTGAATATAGACCTGATTGTTAAATAATTTTGGAGCACCAGCTCTTTATTCAGACTTGCTGGAATTTAGAAAGATCTGTTTTCAAAGATTTTTTTCTCTGTTTGAAATATTTCAGAATAAGAGTCCTTTCCAGCCAAGCACATGGAGATGTGTGGCAGGTTGCCAAGGCTGTGTGGTTGGCCGGTGAAGTAGGCGACACATGGAGACTCAGTATATTTTCACATCTCCTCTACAGCTTACATAATCGAATTGCACTGCTTCAGATCCTGTATTTGGCATCAATAACTAATTAATGGCTTCTCACTATCATCCAGATCAATACTTCTTGAACTAACGTACACATAGACTACCTATGGATCATGCTTTAGCATGCATCTTCCTTCTAAGTAGGCCTGGGAGGAGCTTGATACTATGCATAATGGATGAGCGTAGAGGGAGTCATTACTGCTGATTCCCATCCACACTCTGAGTATTCAAAAATCACTGTCACGCCAATTATAAGGCAGCACCCAATCTGAAAAGAAGTCCCACTGTTCCTCACCTGGATTCTGGTAAAAATTAAACTGATGAAAGCTCCCGCCAAAGAAATAGATTCAGCAGTGATCAGGAAAAAATCACTACTTTCTGGTCTTTGTTTTATTTTCTAAACATCAACTGTCTTTGCCCTGCTCACATTAGGTATACTAGGTGTTTCTAATCTAGTATCAAGTGTGTGTCAAGGTTTTCCCAAATAATCTAAATGGTTACTCTCTGCATAAGTCTCTACCATCCTAAAATCATACTATCTCATGCCCTCTAGGTAAAAAGAAATACCTTTTAATTTAATTATAAAACCAGGAGTTGAGGTGTAGCTTATTGGTAAAGTATGTACCTAATACAAGGCCTTGATTTGATTGCCAATGCAAATATATGTGCATATATATGCATATTGATCACTTTAAACAATCATTAAAGAATATGTTTCTCTTATGTATTGTGTGTGTATGTGTGGCAAACACATGTTGAGGGCAAACATTTACATGTAGAAGACAGAGAAGGATAATAGGTATCCTGCTGTGTCATTCTTCTTCTTAGATGTATGAGACAAAATCTCAAAGAGCTTCAGCCAGCAAGACTGTGCAGTCCTCCTGTTTCTGCCTCCCACAATACTGGCCATTCTTAATTTTTAACACAGGTGCTGGGGATTTGTACTCAAGTCCTTATATTTATGAAGCAAGAGTTTTTATCCATTCAGTCACCTCCCTAGCCTGGAGACTATTTCTTTAGTGAAATTTAAGAAAATAATTATGCACTGTATCCAAGGGAGTCTATTTTCCCTTTGACTCTTAATGGTGCCTTTGGCATTAGCTATTGACGTTTGCAGTTTTTGAGAATCCACTGCTTTCCGAGGAAATGAAAGCCCATTGGATCATTGATCTCCCATTTGCCAGTTGAATCCACCTTTCACCAATACAAGATTCCTTCCTGGCTTTTCATTTTGCAGGTCCTTCTCCTGTTTTCCCCATGTCATTCTAGGCCAAACCAATACCCAGTGTGACTCTCTTTCAATTGGAATCAAGAAGACTCTTCCTACTCACCATACCTTGAGGTGGTCTTGGTCATTGGGTCTTCTCTTGGCACACTTTGGTCTTTCACCATTACCCTTGGTGACTACATGATAAATTGAACAGGAGTAGGAATCATTTTTACCATGCAGAACACACAGAAGACACTGGAAGCCTCAGCTTGGCCCATGCCAATTTGAGTGAGCTGAACTTCTAAATGACCTTTCTTCTTTTTTCATCTTTCATGGCCTCATTTAGGTGAATGCCAAGGATGACGAAGGTGTTATTGTTGGATCATGGGACAATATTTATGCCTATGGTATCCCTCCATCAGCCTGGACAGGAAGTGTCGACATTCTAGTAGAATACAAGAGCTCTGAAACACCAGTCCGGTACGGCCAGTGCTGGGTTTTTGCTGGCGTCTTTAACACATGTAAGTATCCAATAGAGTAATGATTTTTAATGTAAGAGAAAATTTACTTCAAGTCCTTTTATCTATAACCTGGCAAGGAGACTTAACAGCTCCCATTGGCTCTATAGAATTTATGGGTGACTATTCTGGGATGAAGTCAATGCATATTTAAATTGTGCAGGGCCAAATATGCTCACAGTCTCTCTGGCTGCAGAATCT
Organism: Acomys minous; assembly: GCF_964271855.1. Taxonomy (NCBI): domain Eukaryota; kingdom Metazoa; phylum Chordata; class Mammalia; order Rodentia; family Muridae; genus Acomys; species Acomys minous. The sequence continues at coordinate 57,174,911 of NC_140490.1, forward strand.
GTAGGGGAAGAATGATAGACTGTTTCCTAGATGATCCATCATTTGACACCCAGAGCAATGGAGGGTTGGAGGGGGGCTCAGAAGGGAGAAGGGAAAGCATGAACCATTTCAAACATTTCTTTTTAAAGATTAAAGAAAAACTAAAAAAAAAATTAATAATAAGGAAAGATATATTCTGATTTTTCTTGAAGCATTATATAAATATGCTTGTTTGTTTATTGATGAGATGTCTTGTAAGTGCTTAAAAGCTTGTCCTAGATACAAAAGGGATAGTCAGGTCATCTTATCTTCTTTTCATCTGTGTGTCTCAGGGACTCTGCCCAGTTAGGTATTGATACCCAGTGAGCATCTTCACCTTCCCAGCTTTGCTTCTGGGTCTTAGTTCACTCAACTTCCAATCTGCAGAGCAAAACAGCTGAGAACAGAATGACTCTCTTCGGTCTTCTGCATCATCTTACCAAATAGCACTTGCCTTCCTTGGCCCGGGCAATGCTACAGTTAATTCAGTGAACATTTTTAAAGGCCATTCATTTCACTATGTCTTCGCCGTCGGTAATGATCTTCATTCACAGAGCACTCCTACCACCTTGGAGAAACATTAAGTCAAGTCAGAGTGTCCTTTCTGCCTGCTCATTAATAAAGAGTGCTTTATCTAGTTAGAATTTTTAAATAATTTTTTTAAAAATGAGAGTCTGTGGGCTATAGGCCTGGGAAAGGACCCTTTTAAAAATGAATGTGAGACCCACCTATTTTAGCACAAAGTTGTGACAACCTAGGACCTACCTAGGTCCTGTTCCACACACACAGAAATAACATTTTCTTTCATTAGTTGTGATTTCCTATGACACAGCCTGAATAAGAATATTTTCTGAGGCTTTTGACTATATTCAAGGACTAACAGGATATCCATTTCCTTGGAGCAACTGTCAGAAGAGAGGCTGGCCTTAATGTCAGACGGGAGCAAGCTTTGTACTGTCTGAAGATTGGAAGGCATCTTTGCTCCTCGGGCCATTTAAGCCAAGGCACAGAGAGGAAGTCAACCCCCTAAACTCATTTCAGGAAACAGTAAAAGGCCTCAGTCCTCCTCACACCTAAAAGTTCACTGCCATAGCTCAATACCTTCAAGCTCAGAACCAGATGAAATAGCGAAACCTTACATCTATGTGTGCTGTTTGCATAAACGAAGGTCTCTGTGCCTGAGGACAGGCTTTGATGGCAAGTTAAACAAAGGGAGATTTTTCACTAGAAAGATATTACAATACAGGCAATCAAGAAGCAAAGTTGGTGGTAAGAGGAGCTGATACCCCAAAACAGCTTCTACTCCTCTGAAATATTGTGAGTAAGGCAGACTTTTCATCAAGTCCTCTTCAGAAACAATGTGAATGAATACCCAGCAATATATATTAGAATTCACCAGAAATAGAACATTAGTGCAAGTCACTATATTGGTGAATAGAGGTTGCAGGGGAAGGTGGGAGTAACAACCCAGTGGTGCCTGTCACCCTGTTGTTTGGGGCTTGAGGACAAGACATTTAAAGGCCAGGAACAGGACACTGATTTCAACTAAACTCATATTTAGATTTCCAAGGTTGTTCTGTTGAAAGGGCTGGATAGTCTTTGTTTAAAAAAAATGCTAAATTATTCTTATGGAGAGGAGGGAAAAAGGCAAGCCAAGTCATTAATCTTAAAATTGTCAGCTAAATTATTTCCAATGAGCCCTGATGTCTGGTGTCCTGGGAGTCAGAGAGGGCATTTGGATTAAGCTTAATCAATAGGTGCATATGGCAAGAGATGCACCCAGGTAATTTATTATTTAATGAGTAAAATGAGTCAGTGGTGTCACCCTGCATAGAATGGTACAAGAGCAAATTTCATCCAGATAGCATGCCCTACTGAAGACCTGGCTTGTACAATCCTACCTTAGGATAAGCATTCTAAAAATTGTGTTTTCAGGAACATGCCCCCTAAAGAGGATTGAATTACTGCCTCTTTGGTGAACCTGTGGTTAGAACTAAACAATTTGCACGGGACATTGGGTTCCTGTTAGAAATGATCCTGTTGACACCTTTTGTTGATCCCAAGAGTCTATCAACACAGTCTCTCCCCAGCCCTCAGGAGACTGAATGAGTCACACTTTTTGGTTGTGGAACATCTGAAGAAGGGCCTCTTGATGTTGGGAAGGATGACCCATAGGTGAAAGGATTTTTAACTGTGTTTTGTTAGATGGCTGGATGTCTCCAATGATTGTTCTCCCCTACAGTTTTAAGATGCCTTGGAATCCCAGCGCGAGTCATTACCAATTATTTATCAGCCCATGACAATGATGCCAACTTGCAAATGGACATCTTCCTGGAAGAAGATGGGAAAGTGAGCACCAAACTCACAAAGGATTCAGTGTGGTGAGTTTGATGTCCAATGGCATGGCCTTACATCAAGCAAGAGGGCTAGTCCACATGTGCTGCAACACAGATACTGCCAAGTGTTTCTCTCTTCCATTTTTAAGGACGTTTCAGTATCATAGACATAAATGTCTTATTGTCACAGAATTTTTCAAAGTGGTGAATGGGAAATATTACTGAGAAGACAGTTTGGGCCCTAGTGATAAAAATCAATCATCTATCTGTATGAGAACAATTGCCACAGCCAGCCATTGGCATAGCTAATGCACATACCTGGGTTAGTTCCTCTAGAGCACCTGGTGAAGACTGTAGTGATGTGGGGTTGCAGCCAGCATTCACATCTGCCCATCATTTCCTACACACCCACTTATGTATCTATAATCTTACCTGTTCTAATAGTTAGATCAGGTGAGTGGCACAAGATCCCTCATGTGCAGATGAGGAAACTGAGGCCCAAAGAGATTTTTCTCAAGGTCATATATCTCATAAACTGGCAACAAGCATCTTCTCCAATTCTTTACCCCACCTATTTTTACTTCTGAAATAGAGAATTACTCTTTGAGTATAATGTTGAACATAGCCTTGACCACATGCCTAGTTTTCATTTAGTGAAAAGGTGACATTGCTTCCAAGCACTAGCTTCATGCGTCTTTTACCCTGAAGCACAGTATTAGAAGTTGGCCATCATATAGGGAGTGAAAGAGCCCAAAGAAATTATTGTTTCTGGAGTGCGTGGAGGTACATCCATCAGTCCAGTGCAGCACATTTACATGAGGAAAAACTGCTCTGAGTCCAAATGAAAAGATATTTAAGAAGTTCTATATGGGACAAAATTGAGACATAATTTGAGTGGCAGATATTGAGTTAGGTGAAATTTCCAAGCCATAACTGTGTCCTGTGCTGTTCTTCTTCTCAAGCTAAAGTGATGACAGTTGTAGAAGTACCCACATGGGGATGGTGGAGGTTACAAGTGCATTTTAAGAGAAATTAGATGTTAGAAGTGCCTGAAAAACCTGGACTGTGGGCCTGGGTTGACTTCGGGAGCAGAGTTAGCTCACTGGGACCTGTAAGTGGCCACTGGAGAATGTGCAAAGAGAGAAATGGCCAAAGTGCACCCAACTCAAAGCAGCAGGTTACTATGAATAAAATATAGAGCCTCTTATGTGAAGTAATGAGCTGTGACAGGGTGCTGGAGGCCATAGGTGCAACAAAACTTGGCCTATGAAAACCCAACAGCAATTTAAAGAGCCATTTAAACCTGTGGAATTACAGCCCACAGGCCTGCCTGTTTGGAATGGCCAACACAAACCAAAACATCAGCTGCCCCCCTAAAGTCCACTGTTGGTGGAAAAGGCAAAAAAAGAATGATTTTGTTTTCTCTGCAACATGGAACACACACACACACACACACACACACACACACACACACACACACACACACACAATCCCTTTATATAGGCAACTTCAGTCTCCCAGCTACTTGATCCAAATATCCCCATGATAGGTCCCTATGAGGAACCTGCAATATAGTGAGTGCAATGAGGCCCTAAATACACTTGGTATAAAATTGTGGAGCTGACAGATCTTGTCATTACTCTTTGTCTTTGACACATTGTTCTGAGTTCTGCTCCCCATCTCAAAGCCTTTCTTCAATATCCTCCCTAGTACATAAGATCTTGATCCTGGCTGGTCTGCCACATCCCCAGTGTACACAGTGCCCTAGGCTTTTCTGCCTTCCTCTGATGAGACTAAGGGAGAGGGTGTGTGTATGGTGACTGAGCATCTCACTGTTAGTGGCCTGTGCTACCCCAACTCAGCACATTCCCAGACTCCAAGGACAGGGACAAAAGAACTCAGAGTCTTGGCTCTGCTGCAAGCCAGCTGTGTGACCTTGAGCAAAGCAGAGTTTCTCTGTGCCTTTTTCCTCCTTTAAAGTAGAAATGACAGAATTCCCTACTCCACTCCATGCAGAGCGAAGTGTAGCAGGTGCCTAATGAACACTGGCTGCTGGGATCGCCTTCTTTATTAGATGCACAGCTGGAGTCTTGGGGATGCAATATGTTGCCATCCTCCTGAGTACCTTGACAAACTCAAAAGAGAGGGTGCCCAGTGTCCTGAGATGACTGATACTTCTGTGACTTTGGGGTGTTTTTAAAGAAAAGGCAGACACTTGTCATGCCTGCACAAGCACGGTGTGCTTTACAAGCTATGTGGCTAGGAAGCCAGACCATGTCAAGGAGTGTGCTTGCATAAGGGGTTGGTGAGTGCTCTTCAGGACACATCAACCAGAATGTGGTTATCACAGCTGTGAGTGTGGGCACACGCATGTGGGCGCACGCGCACACACACACACACACACACACGTCAAGCTTTTTGTTAGGCTATTCTTTGCTGTCTGGCTTTGAGGAAATGGCTTCATTTCTCTGTGTCTCAGGGAATTCCTCATCCTAGCAGCTACCGTTTTCTAGTGGGGGGGGGGACTGTGATACATAATTAAGTGAGGTTCCCCAGGCAAAAGACAGGTTAAGCATGTCTAAGCCAAAACCCAATATCTGAAATACTATAAAAATCCACAACTTCGTGTATACATGTAGAGAAGTCCACACCTGTTCTCATGGGAGAGTCAAAATCAAAACAGAGCACACTGAAATCCGTCACACAGAATGACCTTCTGAATGTTTATGAGGTGTGTGTGACATTTATGTCACCCTCAAGTCTAGATTTGGGTTCCACATAATGCCTTAACATGTATATGCAAGTGTTCCCAAATCCAAAACGATCCAGGGCACTCTGGTGCTGGTATCATGTTGTCAATCTATACCAACTGCAGGTCTGATGCTGATTAAAGCAGTGCTTGCCAGTGGTAGGAGGGAAGGCTGATCCAGGGCTTTGTGGGGAGAGACTGATGCTAAGCAGAAACTAAAGCATGGGTGGGAGTGATTGCTGGACATTGGCTGACTGTTCAAGGGTCACTCTTGACGTAGTCAGTTTTCTAACACAGTTCTGAGGAGCAATCACCGTCACCCAACCCCATGGACTAACCTCCCTCAATAGGCTCCACTGTCCCCATCAAAGGATCCAAGCCCAGCCTGACTTCTCACTCCTGTACACAGTGTCAGCCTCTCCCCTTTCTAAGGAAGAAGACATTTTAATAATGAGTGCTCCATTCCTTTGACACTTAGGTCCCATTGTTCATGGCCTGTGCTAAGCTGATTTGTCCATTTAGGTCCCAGTGGCTAGGACATCTCCCAGTTCAGAATCCAGCCAGGTTTATGAGGACCAAAATCAGGAGCCAGAGCAACAAGGCCTTTCAGAATTCTGGCTGAGGAATGTGTCAGGGGATGTGGCAAGGAGCACCAGGGATAGGTAGTTTAACTTCCTACTCCCTGTTTGTTGTCTTAGGTCCCTTGTTGTCTTAGGTCCCTTGAAGGGTGTGTGGCATACAACAGAGACATCTGTGAGTTATTATAAGCAGTTTGCCAAAATGGTTAACCCAGCGCTTTACTGTTGGATTATGGGAATATTAGGGCCTCTCTAAGACAAAGAGTCTCTTCATGCTCAGTGGACATGACAGTTTCATTGTGCCTTAAGAGAGCTGTTTGGTCACCTCATTATTTGCGGGTCATAGTGGAGTTGGAAACAATGTTAAAAGACAGAGATGGTGGCGCTTGCCGGGTCATGAAAGGTACTTCACAGCAGACCTTCCCTTTTTCTTGGTGCAAGTGTTGCCCTGTGTCCCTTGGCTGGGATGAGTAGATTCTGGTTTGATGACTCTGGGTGGAAAACTTTGCCCTTCTTGGCTCCTCCTTATCAGAATGCAGCTCCCAGCAGGGTAGCAGTGTCTGGTCTCTTATTTTTGTTTTGTTTGTTTTTGTTTGTTTGTTTGTTGCCTGCATTCAACAGCTGGCAGGCTATGGAGCGAGCATAGAGTAAACAGTTTCATCTGTGAAAAGAGCAAAATGCCAACCAAATTGGATAAATACCACTTTCTCACCCTATACACCCTCACTGAACATGACTATGTCCAATCCTCTGGTGCTGAGGATATAAGACAAAGTAATCAGGCTTGCTGTCCTTGAGAAGCTTCCTAGTGTTCCCCCAGGAAACAACACATATAGAACACCCTAATAAAACACAGGAGATTCATAATATGCCTTGGGAAGCAGATAGACGTGGTTGGTGGTATAGGGGTAGATTGTAAGCCCAAGGAAACAAGGCTGTTCTCCTGGGAGGTGACCATGGAGTCAAAGTCATTATCCTCCTGCAAGCTTCTGGCTGCGCTGTTCAAAGATGAAAAGCCTAGGAAATGTCCTTAGTCCACAGATGAAACCCAGGGGTACATCATTAAAGGTCCAAGGGCTGAACTGAAATGGCCAGACATTAGCTGCTTCAGGGACCAGGCAGGCAGGCAAGCAGACAGGCAGGCAGGCAGGCAGGGATGGGCCTGCATGCAAGGATCATGGGTTATTATGACCATGGGCATAATAACAGTTTGGCTGTTATGATGTGGCCTTTGTGGCCCCTCCTGCATGGCAGCAAGGGCCTCTTACTCTTCGTGCCACCTCCCTCAATGGGACAGTGTTCTCTGTCCCCACCCCAGCTCTGCACCTGCAGGAGCAGATAGTTCTAATTTGGCTGGGGCTGAGACTGAGTGGCATTACCCAGTGTCACCACTTGTCCTTCCCCCATCGCTCTGGCTAGTTGCACCTTCTGCCTCGGTTAGGCAGATGCGGCCTTTGCTTTCTGTTTTGTTTTTGTTTTTGTTTTTTTTTTTGTTTTTTGAGACAAGGTCTCTCTGTGTTAGCCTTGGCTGTCCTGGAGTCACTTTGTAGACCAGGCTGGCCTCGAACTCACAGCGATCTGCCTGCCTCTGCTGGGATTACAGGCATGCGCCACCATGCCTGGCTGGCCTTTGCTTTCTGAAATGTTTGAGAGGCTCCAACTTGACCATCCTTCCAGAGTGGCTCTTAGAAGCAACAGCTTCCCTGCCTGCTGAACAATGACTGTTCGTTTTCCACATCACAACCCTTCACTCCTGCCTCCTCCGGCCTTCTCACCAGAAGCACAGCAGCCCCCAACTTAGCCATGGTTTCAGTTACCACTGTTGACTTGACAATGAGGCAAAAGCACTTCGGGGTAGTCCAATGATGGTCAGGTATGTGCTGGAGAAACTTAGAACCCAGCGAGTGCTGGGTCCATGGAGCTGGATGCCTTGGTGACCTCCAAGGCACTAAAGGACTGCACGGTTTCTGTAGCGTCACTGGTTCCCAGTCTGCACTGGAAGGCAAAATGAGCCATATGGAAATGTATTGTTTTATAAGTTAAACACTCTCTGCCCACGTCTCTACACACACACACACACACACACACACACACACACACACACACACACACACACATACATACACAGTGCAAGGTAATGTGATTAGATCTGCCACTAATTACCTGGATGACCTTGGACAAGCTGCTCACCATCTCAAGACCTTTACGTTCTCATATGCAAATATACCACTTCAGTATTAATGAGCTCTGTAGAGTCCTCCCTGGCTTCAAAAATAGCTTTATTTTAATAAGTTATGCTGTTCTTCTATCCAGACCTTTCCTGTATAGTTCAGCGTTGTCTGTCACTTGCTTTGTGTGAAGGCTGCAAGCTTGGGTCCTCTGTGTGAACCAGCTTCACATCAGTTCCCTGGAGGAAAGAAACAAAGCAGAAGGAGAACAAGAATTGATTGCAACTGCTTAGCCAGCTCCAGTGCAGCTAAAACAGAAAAAGAAAAAGAAATGGAAAACTAAACCTTCCTTAAACACTTTCTCGAAAGCGTGCAGTTGCCGTTGCCTCTGATTTGACCTCCAAATGCAGGTCTCTGTCTGCACTGGAGGTGTGATTCATCAAGTGCTGGCAGAGCGGAGTTCTGATCACTCTCATCTGAATGCTTGGCACCCTGCCGTTCTAATGCCCATTGCACCCTACATGAAGTTCTACATACCATGGGCGCATTTTTTTAAAATGGCCCATATCGCCTTCACATTAGCTTAGAGGTGCTGTATATTCCTATAAGTTGGACTCTTATGTTGCTGAATAATCTTCAGTTTCAATTACTGTGGGGAAAAAAACTGATCTGAAAATAAATCCCAAATAAAACAGTATAGAAGAAAAATCCTGAATGTAGACTGAACTGTTCAAAGATGTTGGAGGGTTTGTAAAATTATCTCACCATGCATCCAAGTTACTAATTCTGAAACTGTATCCAAGATGTTTGTTTTCAAACATTATCTTCTTACTCATATTTTTGGCCAACTCACTTTTATGATGATCAGTGGGAGCTAGCCCATGAGCTCTGCCATTTGCGCACTGGGAATGCACACTGAGCGTGGACCAGCCTGCTCAACAAAGAACTCACAGTTACTTGCAAATTTACCTACAAAGATTCAAACACTGTGAGCCACTTCCTCATCAGCAGCCCTTGATCTAAGTGATGGCCTGTTTAGCCTGCTCAATTCTTTAATATCCTTTCAGACTAAATTAAAACCCCATGCACCTAAACTTAGAGTGATATACATATATATAGTCAATATCAGAATTGTTTACTGTTGTGATCACATACTGTGCACACAGTCACATGTGCTATGCTTTTGCAAGATGGGCAACACAGTAGACTGCTTTATACCAGTGTCCCACAGACAGGTGAGAAAGGCAGTGTTGGAATATATGACATCACTGCACAACAGGACCTTTTAGTTCAACACTAATAATATGTGTGATTCACATCACATATGTAGTCACTCGTTAATCAAAATGCTAGTGTAGGACACATGACTATATACACACTCTATGTATGCTTTTGTGTCTCCATTCCTGCTACATACATTAGGCATTGCATCAAGCTTTGAGAAATTATGTGTTCAGAAAGCTATCTCTAGATCAGGTCTAAGAGGGAGGGAGGGCATTGGTCTTGAAAGTTTGTCGAATATTACATTAGTCTATCTTCTCTTTCTACCATCCTGCTGGAGTATCTCCAACAAGTGCGTGAAACCTGTGTTGTTCTACCTTCCTGAGAGTAGACTAAGAGGGTTACACGTACTTCTTGTGAAACTAGGCAGATTGGAAAGGAAATAGGGTATTATCTATATTTTAAAAACAAGAGCTAAGATATTTCTCTCAATAAAATTTCAGATTCTGGTATGTCCTAAGTTCTATCTAATGGAAATCATCATGACACCCTTCATAGTTACCAGAAAGAAGTTAGACGCTAAGAAAATATTTACTATCAAGGCTAATTTCATTAGATAGTTAATAAGATAGCTTAAAAGTTTAAAAAAAAATAAGAGCTATAGGTGTCACACCCAGGGCCCAGCCAGATAAGTGTGGCACTCACTCCTCATCAAAGAAACTTCTCTTTGCAACAAGAGAAAGCATTACAGAAAATCATGGCTGGGAAAAATTCAGCGAACAAGTGATCATAGGTTCCCAACCCCAAATGTTCCATTTACAGCGTTACTCCTGCACCTAAAGATCAGGGAACACTGCAGCAGAGGGAGAAGATAGATTGTAATCCTCAGAGGACCAGAAACGCTACTGTGAGATCACATCTCCTGTAAATGGCAGTGAAGCTTCACCCGTGATACCACAGCAATATGGCCTGAAAAACTACACTACCAATAGACACTCTAATATGGAAGACAGAAATCTGACAGGGCCTAATCTGTACAGATAAAACTACAGGTAGCTAAAGAATGCTGACAGCAGAAGAAGAAATGCCTATCTAACACATCTCTAAAATTGACTACATATAATATTAAATGAATCAAGCAGGTTATATTCATATATTTAGGCATATATATGTATGTATATGTACATATACACATATAAAAATATTTAAAGGAAAAGAGACTGATTTCAAGAGAGGAAAAATGGGGGGTTGCAGAGAATAGATTGAAGAGATTAAAGGGAAGAGAGAAACAATGTAATTATATTTTAACTTTTAAAAATTAAGGAGAAAAAACAAATATTTAAAAAGTAAAATTAAGAGCTAACAGTTTTACAATATTTATTCACAAACAACTTTATAATGCCAAAAAAGAAACTTTGGAACTTACTGAGACTGTTGGTGGGAATGATTTTAATCCTCTTTAATAATTATGGGAAAACTTGGACTAAATTTATTATAGAAAGTTTTTATAAGTTAGAGTTATACAAATACCTATCTTCAAAAATCTAATCTTTTCCTCATTTTCAGCCAGGAAGGCAATTTCAAACTTGCTATGCCAGAAAGCGTGATGAAGTGAACAGGGTCTCATTTTCAATACGAATCTAGCAGGGCGGGGGGGGGGGGGTCAGGGGGGCGGAGGCTTCTGCTTACTGTGACGAACCCAAGCTAATGTGAATGGCTGCCACTTTGTTCTGTGAGCATTCCGAGCTTCACTGTGATTGGGTTGTTGTTCTGTGGTGTGCTCATGAGGTGAGCGGCTCTCGGTCTGTTGGTGCTTCATTTTCAACCTCAGTCTCTTCCACTCGCTAACGGTGTGTCAAAAACACAGAAATGATGAAGGAAGGGAAAAAATTAGATATCTGTGTGATCATTCCTCAATTTCCTAAAAAAGAAAAAAAAACATTATTTTTTAAGGAAGCTGTAAACTTTTCCTAACAAAGATCCGAGTTACCAGTAGCTCACAGATTACGCGTGGAATAGCTGTGTTCCCAGAACTGGGGACCAACATGCTCCCAAATGACTTGCTCAATAGACTCAGGTGAAAGCACTACTTTTTCATAAAGCAGCCGAGGTCTGGACTGATGCTTAGTCACTGTGTCCTAGAAGAGACGTGCATACTAGCATGTAGAGCCAGTGTTCCTGATGGCAGTAGATGATAGGTCTGTGTCAGAGCAGTTGTTAATGGCTTTGATAAATGCACTTCGGTTTTGTGTTGGGCGACATAGCACATGTCCGAATCCACTCCCATATGCACCTTCTACCTATCTGTGTCTCATGTGACTCAAGAGAGTGTATTGAAACTGACTTCTCTGTGAGCCTAGAATCCCTTGCCTTTGCAGTATAAACTAGAATAGGGCTCCTTCACTGTTTCTGGTTTTTCTCGGTGGGTAGCTGGCATCTTCATGGCATCCTCCACTAGTCTCCACCCCAGCATCCTCATGCAGACTAGCAAGGCTTGTTCAGGTGGCCCCTAACTGAGATGAGCCAAGGCAACTGTGCTTTAAAAGGAGGGATGAACTGGCTGGTTCCCACCTCTAGACCTCTGGCCTTTGATTTACTTGACCTCAGGGAGTAACCAAGCACTCCCACCCAGTTTCAGAGCTTCAGTGGTCCCAGAGAAGAGCAGCTACACCCCGGAGGAATTCAGTGCTCCCAGCTTCATAAGCGACTCTCCCAGCCTAGCTCGGAACAGGTTCCTTCTGCCATCTTGGCCATCATCTTTCCTAAATGGCAGGGTAACTAGTCCATGTAACTAGGATAACTAGTCCATGTAACTAGTCCACCAACCAGTCCAGCTGGTCAGTTATTGGGGGGCCGAGGGGGGTCGCAACCTGTAGTTAAAGACATGGGCGAGAGAGACGCAGAGCTCAAGCGAACAGTTGCTTGTCAAGAGCCGTTTATTGAAGGTAATGGCAGGCTTTTTAAAACCTGCTTTAGGGAGGGCGGGGGTACGCAAGGAGAGTAGTGGAAAAGTACAAAATCTTCTGGGGGTGAGCCCCGGGAACATTTGCAAGGGGAGGGGTCTTCCAGGTGAGACAAAGCAGGATGTCTCTGTGGTTATCTCAGGATCGGATCATTCTCTTCTCAGGACTAAGCCGGATGCCTTGCATGCCTAATGAGTGGCCCAGCATGATGTTTGCTGCAAATGCTGAATGGGTGGGGGTCGGCCTCAGGCCGTTTGGTCCCTGGCAGCAGGGCTTTCCTCAATCTCGGCTTTCATTTCCACCTTGAAGTGTCTTGTTGGGTAATTCCCAGAGTCCACCAAATTGTTTCCACTTGTTGCTCCCAGTTCCCTCCCCCTCCATCCCATTCCCACTGCCATATCCCAGGCATGTTGTCATTTTTTTTTTGTCACTTCCATGTTAACAAGCCCAGGGTTGCTGGGCTTGCTCCGTCTACCTCCCAAACACCAATAATCCGCAAGGTACTCCAGGGCCAGCCTGACTTCCAGCCTCTACTGTTTTTACAAATGAAAAAAAATTCCAAAGATTTGGCTTGCTCCAAACACTTGAAGTTGCTCCAAGGTCTCTCTCCCAGGCCTTTCTCTGAATCTATTTTGTGTTCTCCCAAAAGCCTATATAAAGCTACACAAATGAAATTACAAGCTTCTTTTTTCTCTCTTAAGAACTCTTTCTGTGAAAATTCTGGGGAAAAAAATGAAAAATGAGTTGACCCTACGGGGTCTTAAAATGGTTAGTCAAGGCTATGAGGCATTAAACCATCACCCAGAGCTATAGGATATTTAAGTAGCTAGCCAAGGCTGTGGGGTTTTTAAATAGCTAGCAAAGGCTACAGGGTGTTTAAATGGTTTGTCAGTGCTACAGGGTATTTAAAGAGTTAGCCAAGGTAAAAGTTTGTTTGCTTAAAGTGACAGCTTTGTTTTTATTAAACCCAAAACACGTGAATCCATGAAGTATAGTTTGGTCTCAGCTATAGCCTCTGCCCAGGTGTCCTCTGTTCCATGGGCTCCTGCACATCTAGATAGGATCATCCTGATAGTAGGGCCAGGGCAGACCTTGAACTATGCTTTAACTTCTGATTAAAAAAAAAAGTTATCTTTGGCTGGTGAGATGGCTTAATGGGAAAAGGCACTCACCTACAAGCCTGGCACTCTGAGTTTGTGCCCCACAATCTGAATTGTACATGGAGAGAAATGATGTCTGCAATTTGTCCTCAGATCGCTAGCGGTCTTTGGCAGGTGCATGCATGCCCATACACACGCATACAAATAAAATGAAATTTCAAATATTCCTGTTCATTTATGGAAGGTAAGGTAATACATGCTTATTATTACTTTTTTCAAATATTGCAAAAATGTGTAAAAACAAAGATCATGCTCTTTTTAACTACTCAGAACACTTAATAATATTTTTGAATATCCATTCATGTCTTTGCAGGTTACATGTATTTTTATTGCTGCATATGGAAGTTTCACAAACTTGTCAGCTTAAACCAACATGTATTTCCTATCTAGCAGTTTCTGTGGATTGTAAATTTGGCACAGGTTGGCTGGAGAGTTTGCTTGGAGTCTCAAATGGTCACTTGACCGTCTGCTGGGGCTGTTGTCCAGGCTGATGCTCAGGGTCCTCGCCAAGTTCACCCAGACACTGATGACAAACACACATTATCCATGGTGCACTGGGGTGTAGCTTCTAAACATGAATTTATCATGGACACTATTCCTGCCTACTTCCAGGTTAAAATTATTTGGTCACTTATTGGACAGTTAGGTTATTGGAGGTCTCAGCTTTCCCTTCTTGTAAATCATGCTAGGATGAATATTCTCAGGTCCTGATCTTTGCATTTACGCAGCTGTTTTCTGTGTATAAATTAAAAACAAATAGGTTTACCAGACCAGGTGATAATCAATGCTGATTGATAGTTACGTGAGTTGGGGGACGGTTACTTTAAGAAGGATAGATAACTGGAGAGTATCTGCATCACCAATTAGCCCATCCCGATGTGGGTAAAGACTCATGAAAGTTGGGTCCTGAGGGCTCCTTGCCCAACAACAGGCAGCTCTACCTAACAGGGTCTCCTCTCCCCAACAATCGATTATTACTTTCATAATCCTTCCATGGGACCTTTCAAATCTCTTAACTTTTGTGAATTCTCCAAGCCTTGTGAGCTTTTTTAACTTCCTGACTTGTCCTACTTAGGGTTTCTGTTGCTGCAATGAAACACGACCAAAGCTACTTGGAGAGGAAAGAGTTTATAAGAGTTTGTGTATCACAGTCCATTGAAGAAAGCCAGGAAGGAACTCAAGCAGGACAGGAACCTAGAGGAAAGAGCTGATGCAGCAGCCATGGAGGGGTGCTGCCTACTGGTTAGTTTGCTCTTGATGGCTTTCTCAGCCTGCTTTCTTATAGAACCCAGGGCCACCAGCCCAGGGAAGGCACCACCCACAATGGACCGCCTCACACGTCAATCACTAATTAAGGAAATGCCCTCACAGGCTTGCCTACAGCCTGATCTTAAGGAAGCATTTCCTCAGTTGAGACTCCCTCCTCTCTGATGACTCTAGTTTGTGTTAAACTGGCATAAAACTATCCAGCACACGTATGAGCCCCTCCCCTCTCCATTCAGGAAGTGGCTACAAGGAAGCCCTTGCCCTAAAGCAGCAAAGACCCTTCTCGATCCTGGTTCCCAATCCTGCTGAGTTAACAGCATCCTTGGAAGGAGTCCAAAAATCACTGCCTGCCGCCATATAAGGAGGACAGGATGTAACCTCCAGCAGAGCTTGTCACCTCCATCATTGTGCCCAAGACAAGAAAATTCATTTGCATTAAGCAGTTATCATGAAAGTTATTTTAATTACTGCTTATTTCTTCTTTAGAAAGAGGCAATGTGGGAACTGTACAACTTTAGAGGTTTGTAAGTCTTTCAGTGTTATAGACCCTGAAACCTCAGATCTCAGGTTCTGAATGAAAGATCTACAAATATGTGAAACAATGAATATTTTATTGCTATTATTATTGTTACTGCCATACAGTCATTGTGAGAAACAACAGGCTTTAGTGTGACATTCCTATATAGGAGATATATAGGCATATTAAATATTTTGATCATATCCCCCTTCCTCTCTCTCTCTCTCTCTCTTTTCCCTTATCAAAGTCCCCTTTTATCCTTATCATCTTTTCCTTCCACATTCCCAGTAAGAGAAAAAAAAACAGGCAATTCTTATGTCTGTAAGTCTGGCTTATTTCATTCAAAGTTATAATCTCCAGTTCCTTATATTTCCTGCAAAGAATGTGATTTATGTCTTTCTTGGTAGCTAAATAAAACTACACCATAGGGCAGGGGTGTAGCTCAGTGCTGGAGTGTTTGCTTAGCATGCTCATGACCCTGAGTTTGATCTCCAGCACTGCAAGCAGCAAGTAAATAAAATGAGAAACTCCATTGTGTATATAGACTTTGCAGATACCCCCACAATTCTGCCAGCCAATACGGTGGCCCTCTACCTGAGTTTTCGCTTTTCATGATTTTAGTTACCCATCGTCCGTCACAGTCTAAAAACTAAATGGAAAACTCCAGAAATAAGCAACATAGTTTTAATTTTTTTTGTTTACATTGTAATGTGTGTGTGTGTGTGTGTGTGTGTGTGTGTGTGTGTGTGTGTGTGTAACTGCATATGGATTTGGGCACATAAGTGCGGTACCCCCAGATTCCCTATAACTGCATTGGATTCCCTGGAACTCAAGTTTTGGTAGTTGTGAGCCATCCAATGTGAGTTTTCTGAAAAAGCAGCAAATCTCTCCAATCCTTACAATTTTAATTTTTAATTTCCGTGTCATTCAGAGTAGCATGATGAAATCCCACACCAACCTGCTCCATCCTAGCCAGAACATGAGTGACCACATTCATGCAAATTTTGTTGGCACTGTGTTTTTTTGGTTTTGTTTTGTTGTTGTTGTTGTTGTTGTTGAATTGAAATATCTCATCCTAGGTATGCCTATGTGGTGGTTTGAATAGGAATGACCCCCAACACCCCGCTCCATACACTCATGTGTTTGAATGCCTGGCCCATAAGGAGTGGCTCTATTTGGAGGTGTGGCCTCTTAGAGTAGAAGCAGCTTTGCTGGAGGAAGTGTGTCACTGTTGGTGTGGGCTTTGTGGTCTCATATGCTCAAGTTATGCCCAGTGTGGCAGCCCCCTTTGCTTCGTGCTGATAAAGATATTGAAATCTCAGCTCCTTCTTCGGCCCCATGTCGCCTGGACCCCGCTGTGCCTCCCACCATGGTGATAACAGACTGAGCCTCTGAAGCTGTAAGCCAGCCTCGATTAAATGTTGTCCTTTATAAGAGTTGCCGTGGCCATGGTGTCTCTTCACAGCAATAAAGCCCTAATAAGACAGGGTACATAGGAAAAACTACAGTGTATGCTGGATGTGGTATTATCTGCAGCTTTAGGCATCACTGGGAGCATATGGTGCATGAGTGAGAAGGTCATCTGTACCCAGCACCTCCTTGTGGCAGAGTTGGCGCCAGTGGGGAGAATGTGAGAAAGAACAAAACAAACAGAGTCGTGGACTTAGATTCATGTTTATTGCTGCACTGCTCACCCTTACCAGAAAGTGGAGCCCGCCTTGGTGCCCATCAATAGAGGAATGGATAAAAACAAAAAAAACAAAACAAAAAAACAGTGTGGTACACACTCAAATGGAATTTTATGCAGCCATTAAGACAAATGCAATCATATAAAACTAGAAATCATTATATTAAGCAAAGTAAGTCAGACCCAGAAAGATAAGTACCATATTTTTTTTCATGGTAATATCCTAGATTTTAAGAAATAATCCTCTATTTTAGTTCATATGTATGTGGAGAGTGTAGGTCATGAAACAAGAAAGGAGGCCATGAAAGGGGAAATAGGAGCTACAGGGAGGCTGAGTAAGGGGAACGGGTGATAGCATGCATACCACGGAAATGCAGAGTGGTGCTGCTGTGAGAGCAGGAAATGTCTTCATTTATGAAAAGTAGATGCACACTCCATACAAATCCCTGAAAAAATGCACCACATCAGGCAGCTCAAAATGCCTATAATCCACCCCCAGGCGTCCCAATACCCAAGTCTAAGTGTTTTCGTCACTGTACTCACATGTACAAACCCAAACACACACATGCATATACATGTAAATTTTTTACAGGGCTAGAGAAATGTCTCAGCAGCTAAGAGTACTGACTGCTCTTCCAATAGACCTGGGTCTGATTCCATTCCCAGCACCCACATACATTGGCTAAAAATAGTTGGCTAATAGTGTCTGTAACTCCGTAGTCCAGGCACTATGAATCTCACCTTTGACCTCCACAGGCACCAGAAACACACACATGTGGTACACAGACATACATGCAGACAAAATACACACATGTAAAAGTAAAATAAAGTTTAAAAAAATTGAAAAACTCGTTGAAATCACGTTGAACCCCACAAACATATATGCAATGTGTAGGATTTTTTAATTATTGTTATTTGATTATATAAATTTTATAAAAGAAATGCTAGCGGCAGTTTATAAGACCAAAGGCAAATGATATCATTTGGGAACTTCAGTCCTCAGAAATTTATTTGAACTGCACTAAAAACAAAGCAAAAACAAACAAACAAAAGCCACAAAGCATTTGATAACAACCAGAGACAAGTTTTTCCCCCTTTCCACTAAGTACGTCTATAAGCCATTTAAACATTTAAAACAAAAATATAAATAACTGTAAATATTGCCTTTTTCATTGGTGAATTTAGGATAGAGCAGACCAGTATGTACGCTGAAAGGAGAACTTGCTCAGTGCTTCCCCATCCATCCTTAGCAAAGAAAGCTAACGACACTGTAGACAGAGTCCCCATGGCTATGTGGGTGGCTTTCTCTCCCACTGCTCATGGGCAACTGGCTAAGCCACTGGCCTCTCAGTCCCTCCCTCTCACCCCCCATACTCCAGCTCTCCCTTTCACCTCAGAAAAGGGGAGATCTCCCATGCCAACCTGCCTTGGCATATCAAATTTCAATAGGACTAGGTGCATCTTCTTCTATTGAGGCAGCCCAGTTAGGGGGACAGGGATCCAAAGGCAGGCAACAGTCAGAGACGGCCCCTGGTCCTGTTGTTAGAGCTCCCACATGAAGTCCCAACTGCACAACTGTTGCATATATATGGAGGGCCGAGGTCCATCCCATGCGTGCTCTCTGGTGGTTCAGTCTCTGGGCCCTGGTTAGTCGATCCTGTAGGTTTTCTTGTGGGGTCCTTGACCTCTGTGGCTCTTTCAATCCTTCCTCCTCATCTTCCACAGGATTCCCCCAGGCTCCTCCTAGTGTTTGGCTGTGAATCTCTGCATCTGTTTCCATCAGTTGGGGGATGAAGCCTCTCAGATGACAGTTATGCTAGACCCCTGTCTTCGAGTATAACAGAATATCATTAGTTGTGTCAAGTGTAGGATCTCTCCCATGGCATGGGTCTCATGCTGGGCCAGTTATTGGTTAGCCTTTCCTTCCATTTCTGCTCCATATTTCTGCCTGCACCTCTTGTAGATAGGATAAATTGTGGGTCAAAGGTTTTGTGGCTGCGTGGTGTCCCGGTCCCTCCATTGGAAGTCTTTTCTGGTTACTGAAGATTACCTTTTCGGGTTCCATATCCCTCATTGGTTGGGGTCTTAGCTAGGGTCGCCCTCATTGATTCCTGGAGTTTCCACTGCCTTAGGTTTCTAGCTCTTCCAAGAGATCGTCCCTACTAATTCCAGTTCTCTCTCCCTCTCCCACTCCACCCATTAGATCCTTTATCCTCCCCTCTACAACCCCTCCTGCAGCCAGTTCCCTCTCGCCAACTCCCCCCATGTCCATTCCATTTCCCCTACTCAGTGAGATTCACGCATCCCCCACCTTGGGCCCTCCTTGTTACTTAGCTTCTTTGGGTCTGTGGATTGTAACATGGTTACCCCATAGTTTACGGAAATATCCACTTACAAGTGAGTACATACCATGTGTGTCTTTCTGGGTCTGGGTTACCTCACTCAGGATGATCTTTCTAGTTCCACCCATTTGCCTGCAAATTTCATGATGCCATTGTTTTTAATAGCTGGGTAATATTCCATTGTGTAAACGTACCATGTTTTCTTTATCCATTCTTTGGTTGAGGGACATCTAAGTGATTTCCAGATTCTGGCTATTATGAATGAAGCTGCTATGAACATAGTCAAGCAAGAGTCTTCGTTGTATGGTGAAGCAATTTTGGGGTATATGCCCAGGAGTGATATAGCTGGGTCTTGAGGCAGAACCATTCCCGATTTTCTGAGAAATTACTAAATTGATTTCCAAGGTGGTTGTACAAGTTTGCACTCCCACCAGCAATGGAGGAGTGTTCCCCTTTCTCCACATCCTTACCAGCATGTGTTGTCACTTGAGTTTTTTATTTTAGTTATTCTTATGGCTTAAGATGGAATCTCAGAGTTGTTTTGATTTGCATTTCCCTGGTGAGTGAAAGTATTTTTTAATTATAATTTATTCATATTGCATCCTGATTGTTATCCCCTCCTTCGTATCCTCCCGCTGCCCCTCCCTCCCTTCCCCTCCCCTCCTCTAGACCTCTGACAGGGGGGCCCTTCTCTCCCACCATCTGGATAGCCTCCATCCTCTTCCTCTTCCAAGGGGAGTTGATCAAATTGGGATGTTTTTAAGTGTGTCTGGGCCATTAGAGAGTCCTCTGTGGAAAATTCTCTGTTTAGCCCTGTGTCCCGTTTTTACTTGGGGTTTGTTGATTTCTGATTTCTTGAATTCTTCATATATTTTGATTATCAGCCTTCAGGGTTGGTGAAGATCTTTTCCTAACCTAGAGACTGCCATTTTGTCCTATTGACAATGTCCTTTGCCTTGCAGAAGCTTTTCCGTTTCATGAGGTCCCATTTATTAATTGTTGATCTTAGAGCCTGAGCTGTTGGTTCAGAAAGTTGTCCCCTGTGCAAATGTGTTCAAGGCTCATCCCCACTTTCTCTTCTATCTGGTTTAGTGTATCCAGTTTTATGATGAGGTCTTTGATCCCCTTGGGCTTGAGTTCTGTGCAGGGTTATAGATATAGATCTATTTGCACTCTTCTACATGTAGACATCCAGTTACATCAGCAACATATGTTGAAGCATTCTTTGTCCCATTGTAGAGTATTGGTTTCTTTGTCAAAAATCAAGTGTGTGGTTTACCGTAGGTGTGTAGGTTTACCTCTGGGTCTTCAATCCAATGCCATTGATGAACTTGTCTCTTTTTATGCCAATTCCATATGGTTTTTATTGCTCTGTAGTATAGCTTGAGATCAGGCATGGTGTTACCTCCTGGAGTTCTTTTATTATACAGGATTGTTTTAGCTATCTTGGGTTTTTGTTTTTTCCACATGAAGTGAAAATTGTTCTTTCAAGGTCTGTAACGAATTGTGTCTGAATTTTGATGGGAGTGTAACTTTCATTCAGTTTCCGTACTGCCTGCGAGCTCCTCACCCTGTGAGGAAACATCCCACAGACAGAGAACATCTTAGCAGTTAACTGGAACTGGAAGCCAGACCTCATAGGTAAGCAATTAGGCGATACACTGAGAGGCAACTTTGCCCACCTCCTGGCCACTTGAAAAGAAATATTATCTTCAAAGAAATGTCTTTGTCTGCGATCTGGAAGGCAGGGAGTATTTTTCTTGTCCCAGGCTAACCTTGCCAAGGACATTTGCATTTAATAAGATAATCTGCATCCTATTCAGCTGGGGGAACAGGGAGAACCATAGAGGAAGAATGTTACTGCCCACTCCTGCCTTGGAAATGTCTTTTTTGCTTTCTCTTGTGCCCCTGCCTCTCTTCTGGAGCTAGACAGGCAAGGTGCCACACAAGCTGACCTTCCTAAGACAGAGGTTTTCTCTGATAAGTAAGGTCTCCGGTAGGACCTTACCTCCAGCTCCTGCTCAGAGACCACACATTGTGGTCCTCCTCACATTCCTACTTCCCTGGAGACCCGGCATTATTCCTACACCTGTCCTACTGCCCTCTGCCTCCTGGCCCTTGTTATTTGAGCTTCTTACTCCCACTTCCTACCCACTGGCCCTTCTGATACTAAAAGAGCCAATGGGTAGGAAATAGGAGTGTGTCAGTCACCCCTAATGTTTTAGAGTAGCCCCTGACTTATTTTCTTCTCCCTTTCACAACTTAGATCTCTTTTCTAGAATAGGCTACTGCTCTTCGTCCCTTCTTTACCAATGGGATTTTGGCCCATTCTGCTACCCGTGAACACTTCAGATATCTCTTTGTTAAATCCGGAGTGTCATGTGCACAAACAAAAAGCCTTTGGGGGCTTAATTCCTGGACTTCCCACAGGCAAGCAAGCGCTTGGACTGTACATTCAGTTGATCACCCAAAATCCCCACCACTGCCAATATGAACTTCGCTCTTTTGCTTCTTCACTGTCAGAACACTCGTCTTCCAGGAGGATGTAGCTCAGCTGGTAGAGTACTTACCTAGCATGCACCAAGCCCTGGATTTGATCCCTAGGTGTGACAACACTGACTTGTAATCCCAGCTCTCTAGAGGTAGAGATGGATCAGAAGTTTAAGGTAGTCCCCAATGACATAGAGCAGTGGTTCTCAACCTTCCCAATGCTGCTGCTAACCTTTAATACAGCTCCTCATGTTGTGGTGACCCCAAGCATAAAATTATTTTTGTTGCTACTTCACAACTGTAATTAGGCAATCCCTGCAAAAGGTTCATGACCCACAGGTTGAGAACCACTTGATATAGAACATTCACACAGGCACTGGGGTTGTATCTTCAGATGGATTTTCTTCCTCCCATGGTGATGACTCTTTTGTGGTAGATTCTTCATTGGAGAATTGTTGTAGGTTATTTCAGAGTCTTCGTGTGTGTGCATGCGTGCGTGCGTGCGTGCGTGTGTGTCTGGCACTGGTGAGGGGACTCTGTCAAATCTGAAAACTAACAGCACTACCCCTCTTCCACAAAGACCAGTTTGCAAAGC
Source organism: Acomys minous (assembly GCF_964271855.1). Lineage (NCBI taxonomy): Eukaryota > Metazoa > Chordata > Mammalia > Rodentia > Muridae > Acomys > Acomys minous. The sequence goes on from NC_140490.1 coordinate 57,197,001, forward strand.
CCATTCTACTTTGAGAATTATTTCAATAGCTTCTAATCAGAACAAAGCATGGATAATAATTTGATTCAAACTGCCTCACAATTTTCTCCTTACCCATGGGCCAGCTCAGTTTTAAGAGCATCGACTGTACAGCTCTACCATTGGTGATCTGTGTGACCCAAGGTTAGAGTCTTACACCCTATGCTTCAGCTTCCTCCCTTGTGAACTGGGCTTAATTGTAACAGAATTTACAGGGTTCATGGACAGTCAGGTGTATTAAGATAATATAAAAGCTGTAAGTAAGTTAGGCATCTTTGTTAGTTGCATTCCCAACTCTGATCAGTTTTTAGCGTCCCAGGCATACTGTGGCCATTACTTTCTGTCCTCACAGATTGTCTTTTCTTCTGTCTTTGCTAATCTGCTAAACTCTCGTTCATTATTCAGGACTCAGAACAACTGCCTCCACTTCTGCACAGACCTCCCCCAAGGCCCTAAGACCAGCCATCTGTCACTCAGTGATCCTATGGCACCCCCAGTACATTTCTATTTTAGCACATGTCACTTTCATTAATTATGTTTAAAAACCTGAGTTCCTTTGTTTGAGCACTTACATATTTCATGCCCTGTTCTAAATGCACCCATGTATTCTCTTATTAAATCTTTCCACAAATATACAACATGTTTTTATAAGTGGCAAGTGACATATATGCTGTTATTCCTTATACATTGTGAGGTTCTTTATGAGAGACTCTGCAGTTCATACCTTGATCATCGCTGACTCTTCAGCACTCAGCAAGGTGCCCTGTGCATTGTGGGTATGTGGTTATGTTAGGATCTCTTCAATGGACCAATTAGAAATGGCTAGAATTGAGAGAGAGAGAGAGAGAGAGAGAGAGAGAGAGAGAGAGAGAGGCACAAACTATTGACATTGAAAAACTTTTCGGGAGGATGTATGATGTCTGAAACTATCAGTGCTTTAAACAGAGCCTGCAATAGCCACCGTTAAATCCTTATTACTATATGAACATTTTCCACAGTGCTCACAGGTTAATGCGCTCTCGTTTGATTCTCTACTGTCATATAATCTCAGGTCTTTCCAAGGACATAATAATACAATTCATAATGACATTTTATTCTATGCTCTTGCTTTGGGGGTCATATGCAAGGTTCTGGGGAGTTTCGCAAGGTCTTGCCTCATGGGGTGCCTGCTTTTGGTGAAGGGTAAAGAGACACTTACCCTGGTGACCTTTTCTTCTCACTGAACATCAAATGCAAATTGCCACAGATTCAGAGAATTATAATCAGGAGCTAATGTCACTTCTATGATGATGGTCTAAGACCATAAACACGACTAAGTGTTGCTAAATTACTACCAAATACATTTTGTATAAATCGAATCCACGTGAATGAAAATCAGAGATACATATTTTAACTTCGCTGACATTTCTTCCTTAACTTTGAGCATCATAAGCTCAGCCTCAGAGGACAGTTAAGATCAAAGCTGTTATAGTGTCTCAGGATAACCTTGAAGCCAATTTTAGTGGAGGGAGAGCAACAGCCAGTCAAATCAGGAACCCAAAAGGATGCTGGTAGGAATGGATGCATCACAAAACTCAAATCTGGGGATGCAGGCCATCTCTAAGGCCCCAGATTTAGCTTGATCTATTCGAGTAATCAAAGCACAGAACTGAAGTTTCTCTTCGGATGCGTGGAGCTTGGGGTGTCTGTGCAAGGTGTAACCCGTGCAGCATTGCCTCCTTAGGAACTACCACTGCTGGAATGAAGCCTGGATGACGAGGCCTGATCTTCCTGTTGGATTTGGAGGCTGGCAAGCTGTGGACAGCACACCCCAGGAAAACAGTGACGGTAAGCCTGCCTCTGGCTTATTCACTTTACTGCCCACCTCAGTGTGTGCGGGTAGCATGCTCATTAGGAGTCAACACTAGGAATGTGCTTGCTGGGCACGCACACAGGATTAACTGCGCGTCAATCAAGTTCCAATTCATTTCAATAGTCAGCTTTACCCTGATTGTTTTACAACTTTTGGGAAAAGAGTATAACTTATATAATTCATCTTACTCTTGCTTTGATAAGCAGTTTTGAAGACAAGGCCAAAAAAAAAAATCTGGGTAAGCATTTTTACTAGGGCTATAAAATACACTTCAGCCCTCCCCAATCCACAATGATGAGGTGGTAAAGGCTTGAGGAAAAAATAAAGACGTTGAAAATAATTATAAACCACCCTTTAAATTGTTGTTTTTCCAAAGTCTGTTCTCTCCTTATGTTTGGTGATCTCTTTCAAAACTTGAGTGGGAAGATTTTTTTTTCTAACTTTCCAACACTAATAGTCAGGAGCAGCTGTGACCAAACCCAGGTTTTTATAGAGTAATCACACTCTTCTTAACATGATGGTAAACACCGGTGGACAGCTGACTGCAGGCTCTCTCTCTCTTCTGGTATTGGTCTGAGATGGTGATGGCATACCTCTTCATAAGTGTTATACCTCTTCATAGATGCAAAAGAATTCAGTCCACAGTCATGATAGGGCTGTGCTAGGATATGGGATTTTATGGAGAAAGTGTCATGCTATCCTGCTGTCTGGACTGTACAGTATGAGGAGACTCAAGGGCAACCAGTAGCGGCTAGTTTCAGTGTCGACTCAGACAGTGTCGTTAGATGGCTAAAATGTAAAGGATTTTTAGAAATGTAAATATGAGTGTGCTGAATCGTTAAGTAAGGATCATTGGCTAATGGGCATGGTTAGTGTCCAAATTCTAAAATGGAACCTGACAAGCATCATCAACAAAACAGCAGTCAAAGTGCGATCAATACTGCTGAGGATGTATCACCAATTAGAGTTCTGTTGCTGTGATAAACGCCATGACCAAAAGCAACTTGGGGAGGAAAAGATTCATTCCAGCTCACGGTTATAGTCCATCATGAAGGGAAGTTGGGGGCTTGAGGGATCATTCTCAGTCTGCTTTTTATACAACCCAGAACCATTTGCTGGGGGACAGTACTAGGTACATCAGACTCAGTGCTCAAACAGAAATCATTGATCAAGAAAATGCCCCCTCAGACTTGCCCACAAATCCACCAGTTGGAAGCATTTTCTCAACTGAGTTTTTGCTCCCCGCAAATGATTTCAGCTTGTGCCAAGTTGCCAAAATCCAACCAGGAGAGGTACCAGTTCAGAAGGGGGCAAACAGCTTAATGCTGTTTTCAGTAAACAGAACAAAGTTAGGAATACTATGGCTACCATGTCCTTTTCCTGACCTTCAGGTTGGGGATTGAGGTGGCCTTTCTAGCAGAACTCTTTTAACTATACACACACATTGGTCACCTGCCTCCTGTAGCCAGTGAAAGCGTTTAGGCAAAGTCAGTGGTAAAACCGAGGAGCACTAGTGTCTGTCAAGCCACCTTAGTACACAAACTCACACTGCCTTCTTCTTTGTTGTGGATTACAGGCATGTACCGCTGTGGCCCTGCCTCTGTTCAAGCCATTAAGCATGGTCATGTCTGCTTCCAGTTTGATGCTCCATTTGTTTTTGCAGAGGTAAGTGGAAAGCTGGAGGGAAGTGTCATTTTCCACCACCATCTCTTAACACCTCAAAGAGTTAGACACCGGGTTGCTACTTCTCGATTTCCCAGGTACGTGGTGTGCTCTTCCTGCCAACCAGACATCCTCCCAGCCTCAGGTTCTTAATGCTAAATGCGATTCCTCCTTAACACTTTCCTGACTTGAAGTCTTGAAATTGTCTTTCTACTAAAAGCAAGAGATTTTCAAACCTGAGTTTAGTTCTCAGTACCCAGCCACTGATATCACTAGTTCTGAAGACATGAAGTGGTGGACTGGCTCAGTCAATTAAAGCTTGGTAAAAGCGGTCTATGAAGTTTCATAGAGTGTAGCTCCCATCTAAGACTGTCCCTTCAGTAGACATAAATCAACACACACACACACACACACACACACACACACACACACACACCACCACCACCACCACCACCACCACCACCACCACCACCACCAGTCAAAAAAGAGTAGGAAAGGTATAAAGTATAACTCAAGTAGAGAAATTTGATAAGGATGCTAAGGTCTAAGATTCCAGAACTGTAGAGAATCAGCTAGAAGAAGAGGAAATAGCTAATTAAATCAATGTGAGAGACACCAGGTAAAGAGAGAAGACTAGGAGTCTCACGGGGGTGAGAGGCGGAGATGCGGGACTCCCTTGAGGTATTTTTACAGCAGCCAACACTGGAACGCTACCTCTCCCATGTCCAGCTCATGCAGGTTGTTGCTCATAGCAAGACTTTTAAAGTGGTTATTGCAAGTCTCCCCATTCAACAGCAAAGAAAATCAAGGCAAAGAAAGGCAGAGTGCCTAATATCTTTTTTCCAGTAATCTAGCTAATAAAGAGGAGTGCTGAATTTTGAAACAAGTTGGGCATCTGAATTTAGGCAGGCAACCCCTATGGAAGAAAGAAGATTTAGTGTTAGCTCCCACCAGGGAGGGCTCTGGGCATCTCAGAGGCCCAGGTCCTAGGGATGTGTAACCCTCAGAGGGCAATGTGCCAGTGAGTCCATTCACACAGCAATAGTGGAATGTGACAGTACAAAGAATATTATAGTCAACATAAGATTGCATTTGTGCATGGAGATGCCTTCATTGAGAAAATGGAGGCAGGAACTGGAGGACTGCAAAGACCCCAATACTTAAGGCAGGAAGTGTCATGGCAACCATGATTCCTGGTGTAAATACATATGGCCCCTAACTCATGTTATCTCTTTTAACTTTGTAGTTATACAAAGAAGTAGTACAAGTTCAATAGAAACCACAGTTTGGATTCTGAATCAAGATCTTGTCCTGAAGTAATAACACATGATCAGATCTCAGGTGATACTGGGTGGTAGCAGAACTACAACTCCCAGGCATTCCCACAACCATAAGAGAATGCCAGTCACACTAGTGTGCCGTGCTACTTGGCTAAGATGTAGGGGAGGGCATATGAAATGCATTTTCACCTTATCAAATCTTCTATTTGTGATGCATTTAATTGAAATATAATCTTATCAAAAGCTCAAAGAACATCTGTACGACCATAGTTCTACGAGAAGAGTTCTATGGGCTTACAGGGGAAGGAAGAATGCTTATTCAGACAAAGAAGATTAGACAGAAGTCAGGAGGGCCCAGGGAGATGACCCAGTGGATAAAACCACTCACTGCAAAGCCTGATGACCCGAGTTCAGTCTTTGGGACCCACACAGCAAGGAGCAACTCCCACATGTTGTCCTTGGACCTCTGCAAGCACAATGCAGTACATACATTAAATAAATAAGTTTGTAGGAAAGGAGTTGAGAGACAAAAAAGAATTTCAAGCAGAGGGAATGACCTGAGTACCCAAGTGCTCTGTGGACAGCTGACAGCAGTACAGACTCCTCAGCATACTAGTGATGTGTCAGTGTATCAAATAAAGGAGATGTCTAACAGAGGCCTATGTGGGGCTCTTCACATCCTGGGAAAACAGTCCTTTATTCTGTAAGTTAGAGATATCACTGTCATGAGGCATCATCAGCCAGGGCACTGACAACTTGTGGAACATGGCTTGGATGGAACTGCACCAAAGCCAGGAGGCTTGGATTGCCTCTCCATGATGAATGTGGGAGGGGCTTTAGGCCGCTCTAATCAAAACAAAACAAAAACTTGTGGGAAAAAAAAACATCTTAAGGGAAGAATGTTTTATTTGAGCTTGTGATTTGACGGGGGAATGGTCCCTTGTGATGGAGGAAGGTATAGCAGCTGAGGCAGGGGCATGAATCGACTGGCTACCTTACCTCAGGCAGTCTACCACCGGAAGCAGTGTTGGCCTGCCCTGAGCACCTCACTTCCTCCTGCTAGACTCCATCTCCTAACGGTTCCATGGCTTTTCCAAGCAGTGCCACCAGCTGGGAAGCAAGCGTTCCAACACATGATCCAGCGAGGCATGCTCACACTCAAATGGCAGTCACCAAGAAAGGAGGGGCAGTATTGAGACGTATGTGGGAAGCAAGTGTCAGCATTTAGACAGCAGAAATCACAGATGTGAAATACACAGAAGGAAGACACCGTACCTGCCGTTGCCGTTGCCGTTGCCAGAAGCCTCAGGAGACCAGCCTTACTGTGCTTGGAGTTTTATCTATTTGATTTCACGTTGGGATTTGAAAATTTGTACAAAACTTCCCATGCTGCCGTCTGACAGTTTATGACACTCTGAGAATCTCTTACTGGGAGATCGCTCTGAAACCCATGAAGCTCTCTTTTTATATTTGTATTGTGCCTTATTGCTGCGCAGAAGGGGAGAGGAAGGCCCTCCTTGCAGTACGAAGGGCCTAATAGCTGTTAATGCAAGCGCTTTTTGCTGTTATTAAATATAGATCAGGGTGTTAGGGATGTCATCAGGATTTGCAGATAATTGTTCCTCTCACCACTGCAAGAGGCTTCTTTGTCGTGCAGGCTGTTGCTTTAGCTTGGGCTGGGCTCCAGGTTCAAGCTATTTGTCAGAGATGTATGCACTGCCTAAAAGCATAAGAGGTGCTTTCTCTCAGGGGCCCTCGTAGGGCCCCATGGGGTGAGCCAGTGATTTTAGCATGAGTCTCTGTGACCACAGTTGTGACTGAGGGCCAGGTACCACTCTTCCTCCCCTCCACCTGGGGTCATCCTTCCTCTTCCTACCAGAAGGATTGTCAGCAGGTGTCTTGCCTGTTCTGGCCTCTCAGCATGCTGACTTCCCAGCCATTCCTCACCAGCCTCCAGACCATCCAGCTCATTGACTAATTGTCAGTTTTTCTGGAGTTTTCCTTGGCCTCTGAGTAGAAACAGAATCTGAAAGGAGAGAGCCATGGAAAATGTTCCTTTCTTGTTCCTCACTTTTCGTAGAAAGGGGCAGAAGGGAGCACGCTGAGCATCCGCACCTGGGATTCCCTGCCCCTAGCTCCACATGCCTTCCTCACATGGTTGAGTTCCTTCAGCTCCAAGGACCCAGGTGCCGCTTCTCTCCCTGGCACACCATGGCTCTGGGCTTCCGAAGAGAAAAGCAGAGGATAGAATGGCTTTAAGTCTGAGGTCATACATGGAGTTCTCATGTTCACCTGCCTCAGTGGCCCTCAGTGATGAACTGCTCCCGGGAAATCATTCTCTTGTGCCCTAACTTCTTCCAATGGCCTCTGGAGCCCTTTTTATACCATCTCACCCCAAATGGACACACACACACTAATGCACAAACATGTATACACCTGTGAGCCTCACATATACACACACCCCTCACATACTACACACACACAGATACATGCATACATGCATAGCATGAACAACTGTGGTTTACACACACATACTATACATGTACCTACATGTACACCTATGGGTCTCAAACATACATACAACACACATACAAACTTCGCACTGTATACATTCATGAACACACACACACATGCACACACATGTGCATGTGATTTTTCAGCCTCAAGGATGGATTTCTTAGAACCACAGTAACTCTCTCCCGAGCTCTGCCTCTCTGGCCCTATACCATCAAGTCTATAGCAACATCACAGTTGCTGTTGGAAACTGGTCTCATTTCAAGCCTATCATTGCTTTCCCAGAGTAAATTTATTTTATAAATATCTCCTACTCAGATCAAATACATCTTATCCATTCATTTAAATACCTTATAAAACTCAAAAATTGTTTTGACTTGGTCTTCTCACACTTCCTCATGAGTCTTGCCAGGGAAGTCTTCAAAGGTGTCTGGAGTCCGTCCGCCCCACAATCCCCAGCGTTGCCCTCTGAGTCCTGCCAGTATTGAGCTCTGTGATGTGGCCTCCTAGCTCGTCTCACTGTTCCCTTTCATCCTTCTGTCTGTTCTCCAAAAACCAGTATGAATCCTTCTTTCAGCTGTCAATCAAAATGAACCTTCCAATGGATTCCTAGCATCCTTACATGTAAGCTGAACAGAAAGCTTGATGAATTCTGTGCGGTCTAGCTCCTGCATTCTGTCCTGCCCCATACTTTATTCATTTTCCTACTGACCTTCTCGCTCTTCTGGAAACAAGTTCCTGTGTCCGTGTCTTTCCAAAGAAAGTGCCCCACCTCCATTACTCTCTCTTCCTATGGTGAAAATCAGTCATTTGCAGGTGCAGGTGCAGGTGCTCGTCACTTCAGATCCCTGTTTTCCCCTCTTCAATAAGACCTTTACACACACACACACACACACACACACACACACACACGAAGCTTTGTGAAAGTAGAATCTCCTGCATTCTCATCAGTAGGAGCAATATCCACTCCAGTGAATGAATGAATGCATACATACAGACATACACACACATACATACACACATACATATACATACATATATACATACATACATACATACATACATACATCAAACAGAGAACACTGGTAAAAAAACAGCATCTTAGAGATGAGGTCCCAGATGCGTCTTGTGATATGAGCCTTTATGGGGGACAAAGAACATGTGTGGCCCTGCAGAGAGCACACACAGAGCAGTCCAGCCTTCCACAGTCACAAACAGAAACCAAGGACCTTGATATGCTCTGGGGAAGCATTGCTTTCTCTGTAGGGTCTGCCCAAGGCTGTGTCCACAGATAAATGAAAAAGCAAAGAGACTTTGTCCCTGGGTCCTGAGCTTGAGATGGCATCTCCATCCCCAGTAGCAAAGAGCATGGATTACACCAGCAACAAATTTGCAGAGATCCTCTAAGCTTGCTGAAGGTCCAGCCCAACCCCTGGAGGCCCCAGAACCTGACAAACAACACAACCTGTACAGGAAGCACCGTGCCTGCCCAGAGGCCAGAGGGTTGCGCTGTGAAGGCAACAGCAGCTGTCATGGAGGGAGGGATGCCTGGCTGTATGTGGCCACAGTCTCTTTGAGTAGAGTGATAGGACTTAGGGATCCACAAAGATTGGTTTTCATCCAAAACAGACAAAAGGAAAGACAGGCCACAAACACAGAGGCTTCACACACCAGGTGTGGGGACACGCCCAGAATCCCAGCCCTTGGGAGGCTAAGGGCAAATTAGAAGCTAGCCAGGCCCACACAGTGACTTCCAGGCCAAGCTGAGGTACACAAGAATAACCTGTATCAAAAATAAACAGGAGCCACCAAGATGGTTTGCTGAGTAAAGACGCTCATTGGCAAGCCAGACAACCTGAGTTCAATTCCCCAGCACCACCTGCTGGAAGGAGAGAACCGACTCCTGCGAGTGTCCTCTGACCTACACAGATGCCTCCCAGCACACAAGAACAAACAACAAACAATCTTTTTAAAAAAAAATCATCAAAGCATATGTATACAGTAGTGGTTCTCAACCTTCCTAATGCTGTAAGCCTTTAATACAGTTCCTTATGCTTTGGTGACCCCCAACCATAAGGTTATTTCATTGCTACTTCATAACAGTAATTTTGCTACTTCTACGAAATGTAATGTAATTATCTGATATGCAGAATATCTGATGTGAGACCCCCAAAGAGGTCACAATCCACAGGTTCAGAACTGCTTCGCTATGCTATGCTATGCTATGCTTGCTATGCTATGCTATGCTTGCTATGCTATGCTTGCTATGCTATGCTATGCTATGCTATGCTATGCTTGCTATACTATGCTTGCTATGCTATGCTTGCTATGCTATGCTTGCTATGCTATGCTATGCTATACTATGCTATGCTATGCTTGCTATGCAATGCTATGCTATGCTATGCTATGCTTGCTATGCTATGCTTGCTATGCTATGCTTGCTATGCTATGCTTGCTATGCTATGCTATGCTTGCTATGCTATACTATGCTATGCTATGCTTGCTATGCTATGCTTGCTATGCAATGCTATGCTATGCTATGCTATGCTATGCTATGCTTGCTATGCTATGCTATGCTATGCTATGCTATGCTATGCTTGCTATGCTATGCTATGCTATGCTTGCTATGCTTGCTATGCTATGCTATGCTATGCTTGCTATGCTTGCTATGCTATGCTATGCTATGCTATGCTATGCTATGCTTGCTATGCTATGCTATGCTATGCTTGCTATGCTATGCTTACTATGTTATGCTATGCTATGCTATGCTATGCTATGCTATGCTATGCTTGCTATGCTAGAGAGCTTTTATAAGCAATACTGATCTACCTACCAATCCTTCAATGAAAGTCTTTATCTATCGCACATGCAGAGAAAGTAGCACAGCTGGAAGTCATTATTCAGTGCAGCTTACCTGTGCATAACTACTGCTCTGGCCTAGGCAGTTGGCTGGGGCTGGGGCCTATCACCTGCACCTTTTTGAGCACCTACATTGTTCATCATTAATGGATACAGAACTGGCACAACAGTTGGGCTGAGATCATGCTGATGTCACATGTCTCCACCTTCCACCCCAGTACACATACAGAAATGCTATCTCAGTGTTGTTGGGCTGACGTGAGGTTCAGCTCCCTAAGTTTCTTCAGCCATAGGTGAGTAGAGTCCAGGACTCAGTCACTCACATTTAACCTCATCTTCCTGGGAAACTGAGCCGTGGCAAGGGTTGGGGCTGGGGGATGTTTATCATCACTGTTCTGGGAGCTTGAAAGTAGGGGAACATCTCTCATGCCTGTGTTGCCTCCTGCAGAAGGAATGTTAGTGCCCTCAGGAAGTTCTTTTAAACATCCCCAAAGGAAAACCATTTCTTAGGTAATGTCTGTCCTTTCTTGCTCTACTTTCCCATCTCAGTCTTACATTTCATCAAGCCCCAAGCATGGTGCTGCCTAAGTGAGAGAGGGAGTATGCAACAAAGTTCAAGGGGATAGGACCAGTGCAGGGCCAAGTTCAAGGGAATGGGGTCATGGACTAGCCCAGGTCACAGGTTGAGGATGGGCCAAGCACTACTAACCCAAAGTGGAGGTCAAAGACACAGTTCTTATCTCACTCCAGACTAAAAGTTTCCTCCGAAAGTAGCAAGACAAGAATGGTGAACTCTCATGTTACAGAAACCAGACCTGAAGTTCACAGTGACTGACACGGCTTCCTGCAGGTCCACACGAAGCATCAGAGTGCAGGTTTCTCACAGCGAACCCAACATCTCTCTGGGCTTTGAGAGGTCTTGCGCCTGCCTGCCTGCCCATCTTCTGCCTCCCTTCTCTCCTCCTTTAGCTTATAGACTCCTATGCATCTTGAACATTTCAACCTGTTACTCTTGGCCCACCTCCACACTAGTCCGTGCACCCACAAAGAACCTTGGCGTCACCCTTTCCTAGTGCTTTTGGTTCTGTGTTCGAGAAGTTCTAAGGCCTGGGTATTCGGAAGGGCCCTCTGAGACTATTTTTAAAATAGTCTCCTGATCCTCCTTAATCAGGCATCTACTTGTTTTTTGTTTTTTTGTTTTTAGTTTGCCCAGGTAATTCTGGCGTCCAGAATCTCCCCTCCCACTGTGTCAACTCTGTAATGGAAGGCCCAGATCTGTTTTGCTCAACATTAGGGCTCTGGCACTTTGGGTACTATCTGAGATAACTATTAAATAATACATAATTATTGATAACAGTTACTGAGTGTTACCTCCATGCCAGGCACTATGGTAAGGAGGGCACGTGCATTTATTTCCGCTAATTCTGCCAGGAATCCTGTGAGGGAGGCACTTTTACGATTTCACTTAAAGAAACAGGAGCTGAGCTGGGGGAGCGCCGGAAAAGCAACATGCCATTGGCCATTGGCAGTGCTGCTGTTTCCCACCCGCTCCCCTCATAATAAACAGAACTCTGAAACAGGGAGGATGTGCCCCGCAATCAGGGCCTGTGGGGTCACCCTCCAGGTGGATTTGGCACTGCCTAGGAAGCACAGGGGCACGTGGAACCTCGCAAGAGCATGGGTTCAGCTTCATCCCAAGGCACTGTCTCTAGTTTCTACAGACAGCCTCGCTTAGATGCAGAACCACCGGGAATTGTTTCCCAAACAGGGGTGAACCTACCAGGAAGAGAAAAGAAAGACAGAAACGTTCATTGATGAGACAACTAACCAATAGTGCTTGCCTCAGAATTTACTCTGAGTCATGAGTCATCCAAAGTGGATAGTGGATTCCCCTTCATAATATTGTATTATTATTATCATTGTTATTAATATTATTATTATTAGTGTGCATGTGTGTGTGTGTGTGTGTGTGTGTGTGTGTGTGTGTGTATGTGTGTGTGTGCCTGTGTGATGGAGGTGAAGTCACATGCATGCCATGGCATGTAAATGGCAACAAGAGGACTCAGTGGAATTGGTGTTGTCCTAGCATCTTTATATGGGTTCTGAGAGTTGACTCAGGTGGCCACACTTGAATGGCAAACATCTGTCTTTCTGGCACTTGTCCAGGAGCTTGGACCAATGGCTTCCCCTCTGTGGATGAAAGGAGCACAATTTTACAGTATAGATGTCTACAACATGGAACATTATAGATTTTGGAGATGAGAAATTTGCTTTGCTTTTTCCTGAGACATGACGTTTGTACATCTGTGTGTGGTTTGAGAGGGCAATGTGTGGTGACAAATGATGACAATAATCCAAGATCTTCAGTCAATCTATGTTTTGAAAACTTTGTACTTTTCTCAACATTCTAATGTGTATCACTGACTGTATTAACCAGAGCCATAGGACACTCAAAAGGAATTTCCATACTCCAGCTGAATTTTTGTGTCCCTGACTGAATTTCTTTAATGTCTTCCCTTTCACTTCCTTGTCTCTAGTAACTCATGATCTATTCTCTTCCTCAAGCTCAGCACTTCAGTTTTCACAAATAAAAGAGACTGTGTGGTGTTTGCAATCACTTGATCTGGCTTATTTCACTTAGCATAATGCTTTCCAGCGCTACCTGTACTGCTACAGATGACAGGATTTTATTGCTAAATAGTATCCTTGTCTATTTATCACATTTGTTTACCTATTCACTACTGGTGAACATCACATTAATTATATGTTTTAGATATTGTGAATATTGCAATTAGAAACAAAGAAACCATTTGACAATAGCTAATGCTCCCCTCTCCTGTTTCCAGGTCAACAGCGATCTTGTTTACATTACAGCCAAAAAAGATGGCACTCATGTGGTAGAAGCCGTGGATGCCACCCATATTGGGAAGTTAATTGTGACCAAACAAATTGGAGGAGATGCCATGCAAGATATTACTGATACTTACAAATTTCAAGAAGGTAATTGACTACAACCAAATGTATTTTTTCCCAATTCCATTTAGTACTTATTCACTGTCAAGATGAAATATGCTCCAGAAAATGCCCTGGCATTCACACCATCTGGGATTAAGGGCAGAAACATAAACTCTCACAAGCAACAAACACCCATGGTTCTTCATTATTTTTGCTTACTTGTTTTGAGCAGAATTGCCCTTCACATGGCTTGTGAAGTGAGTGCTTAAAACTCCATTTCAGTAGACTATGTAGAATGTATTCCTGCTTATATGAGCCTTAATTTTAAGTAATCCCATTAGAACCACTATCTGCATTATATCAACCTAGTTAAGTAATAGAAATTTAAGTCATTACCTCACATTTGTTGAGTACTTTACAAATTATTTTTAACACATTGTCCCATTAGGTTGTCATGGAAACCTTTGGATGCATATGATAGATTGATAAGATTGTGCAATCTCACTAATTTAGGACAATAAGGTAAAAGGCCACTTTCAATTACAAAATAATGTTGCGGTGGACAGTTGGTAACTTTTACTGTATAGTACACCTCAAATAGTGCCATTGTATTTAATTACATCTCAATCAATACTATCTCCACAATACACAGTAAACAGGACACAGTTTCTGTCTTCATACAAGAAGTAGAAACATCATACAGAAAAGGCTGTGGGAGCAGAAAAACACTGGGTCCTATCAAGAAAGCCTAAAGAAGTAAGGAGTGAGAAAAGACCTCATTTAAAGAAATCTGGATCGGGGTTCCAGGCAGTGGAACCATAGTCAAAGACAGGAAATGTGAAACGTCTCTAGATTTCTAGGGTGCTGCTGGCCTCAGTACCACTTCTAGCCTAGAATGCCTCCTGCCAGCTGGGTGAGAATGCTCGCTGTCTCTCGGGAGCAGAAAGACACAATATTTTGGAAGTGTTTCACCTCCAGAGATTCTTAAGAGTGGCATTTATTTTAGTAAATGGATAAAAATTATGACTAGTTAGCATATACTAAATATTCATTGCCATTCATGAAGTGTTAATGTGCAAAGAGTTTTTTTTTCAATGTTTTATACTGCCTTCTTGCTCTTATTTACAAAGACGATTTGCATTATAAAGACAAAGCCTGCTGAACTGAGACAGGTGCTCAGTGTTGGTGTTTAGAATTTTTGTCATCTGAACTCGTGAATTTTTACTGTTTTCCTGAAATGATTCAGTCTCTGCACAATATAAACACACACAAAAAAACCTCTTTCCCTCCTTGGTATTTTGACTTTTCTCTAGAACAAAAGTTTAAAAAGCAACAGCAACAACAATATAAACACTATAAAAACCAACCAGGCAATGCCCTCTTGTACAGAAATGCAAAGAAAACAGGTTTGGAAAAACAAAAGGCAAACTCCTTAGAGACTGAGAAAGAAACTAGCTGGCTCCACCACAGCCACTCAGCAGCCTGCTCTCGGCCATGCAGCACATTTACCCCACATGGGGCTGGGGGCGGGGGGGGGGGGGGGGGACACCACAGGCCTGCTGGGTGCCTTCCTATGGAGGAAAGCAGAGTCCTGTCCTTGCCATGCCAGAAGGGAGGTACTATGATGTGGGGTGGGCAGATGACCCAAGTGCAGAGAAGATACCCAATCAGAAATGGGTCTTGAAGTGCTCACAAGACTCAGGACACAAACTCATATTTGTACCATGCTGCTGTCTGTGCAGAATAGACCGGACAATTCATCTGGTCCCATTCGGATAAACTGGCCCCCTAAACATCATGAGGTCATGATGTATCCATACACTGAATTGGCACCTACACTGTTCAGTGCAACTGAAACTCCTGAGTCTGAGCTCAGTAGGAGAGCACTTGCCTGGTTTTAGTCCCAGCACCACCAAAGCTCCTATACAAAAAGGAAATACAAATTTCAGGTGGTACTGGAAAGACTTCTTCAGGAAAATGGACAAAGCAGAATAGCAGTGTGAACCGTTTTTCTTTTCTACTGATGAGCTGTATATGGCTCAGTGAATGAGAGGTGAGCTCACCATTGCTTCGCCACGGGATCAGATGGTAGGTGAAGGGAGCAGTAGAAATTACTGGAAAGAGATAAAAGCATGCAGCAGAGCCTGGCTACCATTAACTGTCAGCCCCAAAGGTGACAGTGGAGACCAAATAGGAACAGGGCAGGACTAGATCTTAAGAGAGGAAGACACCCACCTGTCCATGAATGGGAAACTGAGGCATGGCCTATGAGATACAAATGTTAAAACACAATGTCCAGCTCCCCATGAGGAAGACTTCTGAGTTCCAGAGTGCCACACCTTAACAAGAAGGTGAGGCTCAGGAAAGGGGTGGTAGGTGTTTTTGAACCAACTAGAACTCGTAATACACGTGATTAGTTGTAAGAGACATTGTGACCACTTTCTGGGCTAAGGTTTGTTCCCAAGTAGAAAATTCATCCTTTGATCAAGAATGGCACACATGCTTCCCATTCTAACCAGGCAAGTGTCCCAGTGGAGCACTATTCTGAGACTCTAGGGACTCCATCAGCCTGAAGTGGGGAAAGGGATTGATTATTGATGCCTGCTCCAGGCATACAATAGAAGCTAGCAGTGATTGCTCCTGGCTGTGGATCTGCTAGTCTGATTCTCAGAGTGCACCTTCTATACCATCTCTGAATCCACATATACTGAGTCTGGACACTAAAACATGGAGACAAATGAGGACAGAGAAACAATTATACCAGATTCAGGGATGGACCAATTCACAGTTAATTAAATTGTGGAGATATAATTTTTCACTTCAACTAAAACATAATATAAATTTTAACTTTTTTTTTCAAAATATAAGGTTAAGAAATGGTAAATACTTGAAACCCAATTCTAAAAATGTTCCATGGTGGTATGTATTGGCATAAAAGTGGCTGCCTCTAGGTTGGTTAGCAACTTATGACGTCATAGCCTGCTGCTGCCAGATGTGCCAGACTACAAAGGGACTGACCTTCACCTTGTCTCTCTCTTACTTTGTCTCCTGCTCTTGTACTTCTCTCTTACACTTTCTCTAAGGGCACTCTCTTTTCTTTCTCTCTCCCTCTTTCTTTCTCTCTGTCTCTCCACCCTCATGGCCCACTCAGGTCCTAACTCCTCTCTCTCTTTCCCTTCCCTCAAATAAATCTCTCCATGTCATATCTGTTACATGTCATGCCATCCCATTTTTAGGCCTAACAATGTATCCTCTTTTATGATGGTGTCTGGGTCCATTCCCTCTTTATTCCATCAGTTACTCCAGCTATTGCTTGTGTTTCTGATCTCTCCTTTCACTTCTCCCTCCAATAGCATTCATGCATCTCCTGTTTTCAATTATTTCTCTTTACAGAACTGTTGGCAACACTCACTGTATTCCTTACTACTCATGCCCATTCTGTGCTCTTCCTCATCTGCCAGCCGCCATCTTGAGAGACCTGGGGGATTATCTCCAGTCTGTTTCTTCCTGTCCTTGGGGTTCCAACTGCAAACAGAACACCATGGAAGCCACTTGTAATTGCACAGCAGCATGTGGGATCAATGTCTGTAGGAACCACCCTGCTTACCTGACTAAATTCCTGATGATATTCGCCCCCTTTCTTAACATCTGTCTCTTGTTTCTATAACAGAACTCTCTTATGGTTCCACCACACCTAACCCCTGCTGTGTGTACTGTGTCCTGCAATGCTAGGCTTGCCTTTCTCCACTCCCCTTCAAATGCCCCCTGATTCTGGCTGCCCTTTGGGGGTCCATGTCTACCAAATTTATGTTCTTTCTGGATAGCTGTGGTTGACTCTCATGGGTGTAATGATCACTCCCAGGAATGCAACTCAACCCAGGTCTTATGTGAATATGCCACAGAAACTTAAAATCAAACCTTGTCAAATTCTACTCCCGCCCCTCGCACCCCATCCTGTCCATTCATGCTTCACTTCCTAGCCCAATGAAGACAGCCACTATGCATGCAAATTTAGGTAGAGAATTAGGTAGCAAATCCTCTATTTGCCTCATCTGCAACAGCCCTCAAGTACACCTCTTTTCTCTGGTTCCATAGCCATGCTCTGAGAATGAAACAATACCCTGTGTAGAAAACTTTAACACAGAGCCTGGGTCAAATAAGAACTAATTTCCCCTTCAAGTAGTAATGTGGCCATTGCTACTGTAGTGCTTGGAGTATTTCAAACTATATTTTTGTCTTCCCCCAAAAAGCCAAGCTCTTGCATGCTTCCTTGTCTTTTCCCACTGTGCTAAAAAGAAGACTCTTATGCCACACAGGCAAGCTAAGGGTGTCTCATGTCTTGTGTCTCCAGGTTCCATATGGCAATGTCTGTCCCAGCATCTCTGACATACAAATCTACACAGTGACTGCTCTTCACTTATCCCTCTGTACCCATGAGTGAAAGACTCTTTCTTAATAGTGCTTAGCACAATGTCAGTGTCCAGGACTCCAGGGTTGTGAGATAACCCAAGGGATGTCCACAGAGCTGTACTCTCACAGCTTGGCTAAGCTGAGGACAGTCTACAGCAGCTGGTGTAGAGACCAAAGTTCTGCCTCCTGCTGAAAGAAGCATGTATCTGCAAACCTCCCTCTTGTAGATCCTCAGTGCGTGCCAGGACCCTGACCTAGTGATATGGAGGTAGACAAGACAGACAGAATCCCTGCCCTCCTGGAGTCTGTGTCCCAGCAGGGGAAGTGATGCTGCACAGGGCAAATAGTGCGCTAGGGGAGGAAAAGGAAAGTAAATCAGAAACATGTTGGTGGGGTCTGGAGTCTGGGGTCTGGGATCTGAGGTCTGGGGTCTGGGGTCTGGGGCTGCATTCACAGAGTAATGAGAACCTTAGAGGAGAAGGTGTTATGACTGTGACCAGAACAACGAGAGGATGCTTTATCCAACATGAAAGAACTAGTTAACACCCTACTTGGCAGGAAGGTGATTAGACCTTGCTACTGCAGAACATAGAGGCGATTCAGAAGCAGAGCCTGGCTCTAGATAACTTCTTACCAGTGCCACATCATCGCTACAGGAAAGCAGGGACAACTCTCTTGGGCCCTGACAAAACCTTGCCATTCTCTCCTCCCTGGAATGGCCTCTGCCAGCCTGCAGCTGCCCTGCCCATGGGACAGGAAGTTGATCAAGGTTGGACCATCAGGGCAGCCTCTCATGTTGCTCAGAACACAAGCCCTGCTTTGCCTCTTCTCATGCCTAGGCCAGCTCAGTTCCTATCTCCCGAGGCAGCCATGGACTTCCTGTGCTTTGTCTAAATGCATACTTGGTCCTCATCCAAAGTGATAATTGTTGATGCCCTCCTTCTCATGGAGGACGGAGGAGCTGTTTGCCAGTTGCTCGCTGCTAAAGTAGTTTACTGAACTTTCACAGCTGGGCTCCCCTCCTTCCTTCCCTTCCTGTCTTCCTCTGGTAGCTCTATAAACATATGTTTGAGCCAATTCTGGTTCTAGGCCTATTGTTTCTGGCACGTTCTTTCAGTCTTGACAAAGAAGTTTATAGCAAACACACACACACACACACACACACACACACACACACACACACACACACTGTATACAACAGCTGTTAGTGTTTTGTTCTGCCCTCCCAGAGTAGTTTTCACTTATTACACCCCAATTACCTCTGATCCAGCTAACAGCCCTTTGACACATGTGCCCTTATGCTGCTGGTGCTGTTTGTCATAGCGCCTAGCTTGTGGTTGTTATGAGGCTTAGCAGAGCTATTGCAAGGAAGCACATATCCCACGGCCTGCCATGTAATTAGCATTTAGTGATAGCTAATAACATCTATTGGCCTCCTCCCCATCATTGAATTCAGTTATTATTTTCTGACTTAATTTTTGGTATGGTAGAAGATAACATCTTTAAATTAGCATTATTAGAAATGCCAGCATTCTTATCTTAAAGTGATTTTTTCCCCACCAGCTGTACTGATACCTGGTCTTCATAAGCAGAAGAATTTACCTCCATCTCTTCATCTCTGTCCTCCAATGTGAAAAAAGCTACATACAGAGATACTTAGGATAGAAAAAAGAAAGGCCACCCATCCTCTGTACTTCCAACAGCCTGCCCCTGTAGCCAAGTACTTCATCCAAACCTTGCAATTACTGTTAGTCTGCAGTATGCCAGGGAGTCAGGGTCTGAGCACACATCTGAAGCTACATTTATGTTTCTGTTTCTTGGTTCCTTACTTGCTCGTGCTAGTTCTTTCTTTCTCTGTGTCTCTGTCCCTGCTCTTCACTCTCTTTCTGTGTTGTTATTTTCTGTCTCTGTGTCTCTACCTTTCTTTCTGTCTCTCTCTGTGTCTTGCTCATGCTCACATGTGTGGGGGGGCACGGTGCATGTGCACGCATGCTCATGTGAAGAGCTGGGTACAGAATTCAGTCAGTCCCTTGTTTGTGCTAGATGAGTGTTCTTCTACTGAGCTGTATCCCCAGCTTTTGGTTTGTGAGGCAGGATTTTACTAGGTAGCTCAAGCTATCCCTAAACTACCTTCCTGCCTCAGGCTCCCAAGTGCAAAGATTACAAATGCATACAACCATGCTTGCCTCCTCTTCCTCCTTTTCCTTCTCCACTTTCTCTCCCTTTTTATCCCTGGAGCAGATTCTTTCCCTCTCTTGCCTCCCGATCCCCACCACTAAGCCTCTAGAAACTCACCAGAAGACATTTTGCTCAAACAGTATCTATACTCTAGACTGTATTAGGGCCAAGAGGCATTCTGACAGCAGTGCCTCAAAACTCTGCGCAGTCAGAAGTGACTGGGAGGACTTGAGGTAGCAAGGCCGTAGGGTTCAGCATGTTTTGTGAGCTCTGGAAAGCTGTAGGCCTTCAACAGGTTGAATGAGGCTTCCGCCAGAGGTCTGACCCAGGAGTCCTTGAGCAGGGGGGAGCTTAACAGCTGACCAGAGCCTAGTGCTTAGAAGCGTTGTACTTTGGGGCTGGTGGGCACTGTAGGAGGAATAGAAGGGCATAGAAGGAGCCCTACTAGCCCCAAAGTTATCTCAAGAAAGAGAAAATAGAAGAAATTAAATAGGAGGAAAATTGAAGGGGGCACATCCTGTTTGAGTGTACTCAAACAGGGAAGTGCATGGCCTGGGGAAAACATCATGGCCGAAGGTAACATAGCAAATGACCACTCTCTCCTAAATCTTTGAGAGAACCCTAAATTTTAACTTAATGGCTAGGACTCAGGGATGAAGCAAATTGGTACCTGCCAAGCCCAGAAATAATGGACCAAGAGACTGGACCACTGGTGAAAACCCCTTAGTAGTCTTCATGACAGCTATAACCTGCCCAGACACCAGGTATCCTGCCAGCCTGGTGGTCACTGTCCATTGAGGAACTTGGTTTTGCAGAACCTAACACACGGACAGTGTGTACACTTACCTCCCAAAGGGGCTGACAAGCTTTCAGATGCCATCAATCAACCAAGGTGGCACAGAGTGATTTTTAAGTCAGTGTCTTCTCATTGGAGAGTATTTCCCTTTCACCGTCATTATCTGTGGATCTCCCTTAGGTCAAGAAGAAGAGAGACTAGCCCTTGAAACTGCCCTGATGTACGGAGCCAAAAAGAACCTCAACACTGAAGGTGTCATCAAATCAAGGTCTGATGTGGACATGAACTTCGAAGTGGAAAACGCTGTGCTTGGAAAGGACTTCAAGGTCACCATCACCTTCCAGAACAATAGCTCCAATCTCTACACTGTCTTGGCCTATCTTTCAGGCAATATCACCTTTTACACTGGGGTTGCCAAGAAAGAATTCAAGAATGAAGCATTTGAAGAGACACTGGATCCCTTCTCCTGTAAGCTAACAAATATATGGGTCTCTCCAGGCCTTCTTGCCTGGTTCTTTGTTTCACTGTCAGCACTGTCAGGGCTGCAGTTCTCACCAGATCCCACTATTGGGTGCCATGCTGAAGGGGAGTTCTAAGAAACACCCAACCTGCTTATCTTTGTGTCTTAGGAAAAGAAATGAACGCTGAAATCTTGTAAGCCTAGAGGGCCATGGGTTGGAGAATTAAATGGAAACTCACCTCTGACACTTAAAGTGCGGTCTATGAACGCACAGCACCAGCATCACAAGCATTGGGCCCCACCAGGCCTCCTTAAACAGAATCTGTATTTGAGATCTAAACTTGCCATATAGGCTATATCAACCTAGGGCATCTTCTGTGATTCCATTATACCTTATATATTAAGGCAGAGTCTCCCACTGAACCTGTAGCTCACCAACTCTGCCTAGATTAAGTGCCGGGCTTGTATCCAGGATCCCATCTCTGCCTAAAGTTACAGGTGGTCGCCATGCATGCCCAACTCTATCGTGGGTGTTGGAGATCTAGACTGGGTCTTATGCTGTGTGGCAAGGGCTTTATCCACTGAGCTTCTTCCTCCAAAGCTGTTTCTTATAGCTGATCAGCTGATTCAGGGATGACCATTGAGAAGGAATCCTGGAATATACAAGATGCTATCCCCGGGCCTGGGCAAAGCCATCCTGTCTCTTTCCTGTTCATTTTCCGAGCCTCCCATAATTTGTCTGAGCCGTTTCATCACTATGAGAATTTAGGATATTTGAGTCAGGGCAGGATTGCTATGCTCGGGCATGCATTGGGGATTGCAATTTGAACAGCCTCATTTTTCCGGGGTTGTGAGTGTGGGTGGTGGGTGGTATTAGGTGGATTCTGTATTCAGCCCTAAGTTGGGCACACAGAATCAACAGGGAAAACTGTAGGCAGAGAGCTGAGTCCGAGAAAACTGAAAAGTGCTTGACAGTTTGTGGCATTGTGTGTCTGGACCAGACACGTGGTACTGAAAAAGAGAAGAAAGGGATACAGGAACAATACTGTTCCTAAAGCAGAGACAAGCAAGCAGGCCTCACCCCTTCACCCCCACCCCCACCCCCACCCACCCCCGCCAAGGAGCCAATCACACACTTCTGTTGCTCCTGAGCTCCCTAGATGCTATGGCTGTCTAAGCCCCAGGTCCTCCAGAGTTGTGTTCCGAGAGATAAAGGAAAACTAGGCCTGAAAATTCAGATTCTGAGAAAAGCAAATTGAAGGAGGAATTTCTAGCATCACTGATGTAGCGAATACTCCAGACATCACCATGGCATTTTCTTCAGAAACTAGAGCGTGCCCGCACACACACACACTCGCACTCACAATGTCAGCATGAAGGACTGAAAAGGAAATGGCTCACATACTTACTCAGAAGAGGCAGGCACACTGAGTCTGAGAATTAGACATTTTTGAACATAAAGTGAGAACATATCACCTGTAGGGATGTGTCGTTTGTATATGGGAGCCATACTGCTGGATATTTTAACCATTCCCTCTGAGGCTAACCTTGGTTGTCACATTGACATAGCTGAGAAGAGAGAACCTCAGTGGATGCACTGTTACATCAGTTTGGCCTACAACCATGTCTGTGGGGCATTTTCTTGGTTGCTAATTGATGTAGGAGGGCCCAACCCACTGTGGGTGATGCCACCCATGGATTGATAGTCCTAAGAAAGCTGGCATACAAGCAGAGGAAGCAAGCCAGTAAGCAGCACTCCTCCAGGGCTCTGCTTCAGAGTCTGACTCCAGGGACCTACCTTGAGCTCCTGTCCTGTCTTCTCTCCTCTGTAGCCAACCATCCTTTTCCTCCTAAAATTAGTATTGGCTGTGGTGTTTTAAACACAGCAACAGAAAGCAAACTGGAGCATCCAGGTTCTAGCATGTGCTGGATGCAAGGGAGTGCAGATCTTTGCAGAGTTTCTGGTCATGTAGATGAACCAGATGATAAACAACCAAGCCAGTTAGCAAGAGCATCATCTGCTTATATGCGCGTAACAGGCAAATTCAAAGTGGACTAAGAGGGAGAGGCATGCTGGCCCTTCATGTATCACAAGCCAAAATAAAAAATTCTATCTAATAGGGTGGAGTTGAGCAGGGATCTGACAGAGGGTATTCTACCTGGAAGAATCTCACTGGTATTATAGGATATCTAGTGTTCTCAATGAGACACAAAGAAGGAGGAAGAACCATTCTTGTTATGGATTGGTCCTCAGTGTGATGACTGGTGATAGGAGAAGATGGAGCCTTTAAGAAGCAGAGCCTTGTGAAAGATAATTAGGATAGGTGCACCTAATTAGCCTTAGAAGGCGTCGGTTCTGGTCTGTGGAGTGAGTCAGTTCCTGGGAGAGCAGCTTATAATAATAAAGCAAGGCTGTTTTGCGAGCCTGGCCCTGTACTCACATGGCCAGCTCACTTTCGGTTATGCTAGCACAGTGCTATTTAGATGTTCCAACCACCAATATTATAAGACCACTAAACTCACTTTCCTTATAAGTTTCCAAGCCTCTGTAATGTGGTACCACAAAAAAAAAAAAAAACACAGACTCAAATAAGAACTAAAGCAACCAATGGAAAACGATGGGCTTAAATCATACAATGAATGTCAGCCCTAGTACAAACTTGAAAGATTATACTGGGGCTGGTGAGATGGCTCCAACCGGCACTCAGTCCATTGTCCTCCTTTGCTCCTTAACCCAGTTAAAGGATGGACTTAAGCCATTCCTATCTGTAGAAGCAACATGCCTAGCCACTCCAGACTCATGCTCCCGCTCCCAGACCCTCCCCACGATGATGGACTATATGCCCTCATATCATAGGTCACAATAAACCTTTCCTCCTTAAAAATTAAAAGGGGGGGGGGGGTGGCATGAGTTTACATGAGCTAATGACCTAGAATGATGCAATCGATTACCCCACCAAGTCACTCATGTAGGGACCAAACCTAAGTCCAAGTCGATTTTAATACAGCTCCACCACATAGACCATCCGAGCCCTGTCCCAGATAACTTCAAGGGGATTAGAACCTCATTATCCTCTTCCTAATTTACTAATTAATGCAGGTATGTGGCATCAATTACATGCAATGAAATGCTTGTTGCAATCTGAAGTAAATCTTGGTCTTTTGCATACCTCTGGCCTTAATCAAGCGTTCTTGGGTGCTTCTATTGCAAACAAAGTTTCCTAAGTAGAAATGGGAGGCAGACTTTTCTGATTGGCGATTAAAGGGAATGCGTGGGCTCGAGTCAGCTTGGGAGATTTGAATAACTTAAACCACCCAGTACCTTCAAAGGTGCTATCATTGTCACTTGGCTATATTTAGTTTTCCTTGCTTTTTGGAAAAGATGAGGCAGCTCCAGCCTGTGTCTCCCTCGGTTTTCCCCAGACACTGTAAATGATGTTGGCAGGCTCTCATCTCCACCACTCACACAGTGAAAAAAAATCTATTCCTCCTTCTCTTGCCACGTTTAATAAACTTTATCTAGAACAATTTCTTGTGCGGTGGCAAAACACGGCACTTATATAACGGACTATTTCAGGAGTACTGTTCTCTGGGGCTCTGGTACACGGGCCCATTTCTTCAGTGCTGTGATTGAGAGAATGGTCTACCTCCAAGCAGAAGCGATCCCTGAGGCGGAGACCATAAGTGGCAATAAGAGTCACTGCAAAGACAGGCACAAAGAAGATGCACAAATTCTACTGTCCTAAGGAAACCTACTAGTCAAACTCTTTCCTCCGAGAAAAGCCAGAAGAAAACCACTGTTACTATGCCTGGAAAACACCATGGGGCAAAATGCACTGTCTTTAATGATACAGATAACCTGGCTTGGCCTACAGACCTGCCCTTTGGGGCTCTAGAATCCTTGGCTATAGGAAATGGATCCACAGAGCAAGTGGACCCAGGGCACAGATACAACTGTGCATCCTCAGCCCCCTTGGAGATTGGAAGGGAAGTGAGGCCATACCTCATCCTCCATGCCATCCTGCAGGGCTTATTCTCAGCACTGAAAGCTAGCAATAAATAGTGTTTGCACACACAGGTCTCCCCAGTCACAAAGAGAAGAGAGGCCGTTGGTGTCCGTATTCTTCCATGCTCCCTTTCTGCCAACTTGGGATTGCCTTGGCCCAAGTCAAAGTAACCATGGTTGAAGCTCCCAGGCTCCACTGTTAATATCTCTGCTTAGGCATTCAATTTTACAGCATCAAAAGCAATGCTTTGACAACTCTATTCTCCAGTAAGACCTCACTGAATATTACATTTCCAGTGTATTCTTTCTTCAAGCAAGAGTCAGGAGGGCTCATATTTAATTGGCTCTTTGTATCTGACTTTTGCTGTGTTCTTGGTGACTTGTCTGCTAATGTGGGGAGGACGGGGGGGGGGGGGATCAAATAAACCAGATCCCATCTCATCCAAGTCTTGACGATGGCCTGTTGGCTTTTCCTCCCTCTAGCCAAGAAAAAGGAGGTGCTGGTCAGAGCAGGCGAGTACATGAGCCACCTTCTGGAGCAGGGCCTCCTGCACTTCTTCGTCACAGCACGCATCAATGAGACCAGGGATGTCTTGGCCAAGCAGAAGTCCATAGTCCTGACTATTCCCAAGGTCATCATCAAGGTCAGTGAGCATCTCATTTCAGACAAGAAAGAAGGACAATGTACATAGTTGGGTATCCAGGCTCTCTCTCTCTCTCTCTCTCTCTCTCTCTCTCTCTCTCTCTCTCTCTCTCTCTCTCTCTCTCTCGCTGTGTGTGTGTGTGTGTGTGTGTGTGTGTGTGTGTGAGAGAGAGAGAGAGAGAGAGAGAGAGAGAGAGGTTCCAAAAAACATAATGGAGCTAGGATCCTCCTGTTCTTTGAAAGCAAGCCACTCTATATATAGCCGCATGCATGGAACACTCCTCTTCTCTCCTTATTTAAATATATAGATGTGACTGCAGATATAAATATAGCCTGTGGTATAAACACACTTGTGGAGGAAGATAAAGCTGTGTAATGGAGACAGAGACTCAGAACTCTCTGTGTCTTCAGAATAAAGTGGGTCAGCCTTGCAAACTACCTACATTGTCCCATCTGCATTCTGGACAGTGATGCTACTCACTGAGGTGTGACTGTATACATTAGGATGTGCAAGCTGAAGTCTACAGCTGGACCGCAATAGCTGAATATAAATACGCCATCACAAACACCAGCCAGATGAAAATATAGAGGATTCCTAGTTCTCCAGAAAGCTCCTTCCTGCTTTTTCCTGTTCACAGTCCTCCTCACTCACCAAGGTGACAAATTTTCTGGCTTCCGTCACCATAGCTTGTTTTCCCCACTTGGCTAATGGCTTTAGTTGTACAGAGGGAACAGAGTTAGTTGTCCAGGTAGAACAGGAAATTTCTTCTCAGTTTGCTCAGTTTGCTCAGTAGCTTGGTGAGGGAAAGTCGAAGGAATGAGGGTGGAAGACAGGAGCACCTGCTTTACCTGCTGCTTCTCGGCAGCATAGACTAACTTCCAGCGCTATCAGTAGGCAGCCTTACCAAGACACCCCTCTCCCCTGGAAGCAGGAAGCCAAGCATTCAGTGTCCACCTTGGAAGGTGGCATTTTATGCTATCTGGATGTGGGCTTAGAGAAGCTCCCTAATGTCTGAAGAGCACTTTTCTTTTAAATGACTGAGTGATTAGCATGGATCCAGCTAACAGGAAGTCCCTTAAAGTAACCACATAATCCACATGACCCCAGAGATCGGGCACTGGGTAGAAATGAGAGGTGAACCTTGTTTCCTATGAGCCATTTACTGTAAATCATTTTTTTTAATAAAGCTAATGGCTATTGTGTGGCATTCAATATGGCTGTTCTGCTTGCTTACAGACTAGGCTCTGGCTGCTGCTATCAAAGTATATCACATATATAACTGAGGTTTCAACACTCAATAACCCCTCCAGATGAGCAGTGCAAACGTTTCCACTTTAGACTTGGGAAAACTGAAGTACAGCGAGGCTGTAAAACCTGTATGAAATCGCCTTGCCATCAAGAGATAGAGCTAGCGCTCCAACCCCAGCAGTCCAGCTACAGAACCGGAGGATAACTCCTTCCACTTCTTCTCAAAGTCTGACTCTGTATAGATGCACAACAGGCCTTAAGAAAGGCAGAATGCAAATGAGGATGTATAGGCTGAGGGAGAATTAGAATTCTGTAGGTAGAATCCGAAACAAATTCTACATCAGAAAACGGGCACTTGGGTTGCTTCAGAAGTCCTTTCCTGCCATGACAGCATGAATTCAGTAGCTCCGGGCACAAGGACCAACAGTAGCAGGAGTCACACTGGCTCTCCCACAGTCAGGGGTCTTACAGATCCCCCTCAGACACACAGGAAAGGCATCTTTTGCTGCTCACAGGGGGATGTTAAGTAGGGCCCATATCCATGCTCAGATCTCTGCTTTTCCCACCAGAGACAGAGCTCTCATATTCACCTCATTATGAAGTGATGGCTTGTCCCTGCCAAGATCTCAGGAGAAGCCTTTCTGAGTTGTGAAGTGCTCAGACCACAGCACAAAATAGAATTTAATTGCACCGTTGATAATAAACTGTGTATATGGAAGAAACTGATACCTTTGATCTTTTTAGGTATTATTAATTAGAAGGGTTTTTAAAAAGCTATCTTCTAGGCTTCTTTAAGAGCAACTGAAGTCCCCGAGGCAGAATCAGAGATGTCTCATTCCACAAGTTAGCAGACCAGGGCAGGACTTGAGCCAGCCTTCATCCAGTTTAGTTTGGGCTACCTTTCATTACAGAAGCAGGGAAGCTGGTTCTGGAGGATGTTCATTCAGGGTCAAGGCCATTGACTGGGACTGAAGTGTAAGAGAGAAGAAAGATCTGATTCTTCCCAGTGCTAACACCATCTAGGAAAAGTATAGGCATTTTCATCATATAAGCCTTTGGCACTAACCCACTAACCTCAAGGTTAATCTAAATCCAAACAGAACAAGAGATGTGCTAGGGGAGGCACTGTACATCTTAATGACACTCAGGTCTCACCCACCTGTGAATGGTCCTGATTCCAGAAACTATGGGTGGTATACCAGGCATCTGGGACTCCCAAGACATGGGAAATGAAACATAGCTCTATTCAGAAGCCAGTCATCCTCTGAAAGTGATGGAGAGAGCTGAGAGCGGCAGGGAAGGGGGTTGCAAGTAGGGATGCTGGAAAGATGGTTTTAAAAAAAGCCTATTCTGTTGAAACATTACATGCGAGAGCACTTCTAAGAACTAGGTCACAGGAATGGCATAAAACAGGAACTCTAAACACACTAAAAGTACAAAACCCACAATGGTTCAAAACCCATAGGTCTAAAATTACCTAAGACATGTGTCACCAAATGCTAGGAAAATGCTAGACTATTTTGTCCATCCCTCTGAACCAGGGGTGGCTCACAGCAGGCTGAGCCTCTCACAGATGCTGTATGTGGATATGACAGGCACAGGGTGAACCTGGGAAAGGGAGTTAGGAGGACAGGCCCTTCCAACTTCATTCTGCAGAGAGGAGAAGAGAGGAGGCCACCATGGTGATGGTGGTGAGAGCAGCTTAGAGGTAGTAGGAGCTAGATTTTTCAGTGATTCCCTTTAGCATCTTACATGAGGGAGAGGTATTACTGTAGCCTTTGCACAGAAAAAGCTCAGAGAGGTCAGTGCTTCATAGCACAGTAACCAAAACAGGAACCCTGCACTCAAATTAAGAGAATTTAAAGCTGTTTGCTCCACAGGACACCCACCTAACACTACCAAGTCACTGAGGCTCCCAGAGTCTGTTTCCACAGTGGAGTGAGAGTGGTAATTCTCAAGTCAAAGGATCTTTGTGTTGCCTGGGCCAAGGATATCTGATGACTATGTCACAATAAACACCTGATATGTGCCACTTGTTCTTACTGTAGTTGCTTCTCCTCATGACTATACCTGACCAGGGAAAGTCAGAGGCCTCTTTCCCAGGTCTTTCTTGGTGTGCATGTGAGACCTCAGGGCCACATTGTTCTCACACTGAGACTTTTATAGGAAGCAGAAGTGGCGCCAGCATCAACAGAAAGGCGTATGTGTGGCAAAGTGGAGAGATTGCAGCTTTAATGAATTATCAGGAATTAAAACCAAAGGAATAGACCATCTTCAATGAATGATTATCATTCAACTAGCAGAGATGTATACAGAAACTAGCATAGATACTAGAGGGGAAAAAAGCACAGGAAAGTATGGGGCGGGTAGACTAGACCACAGAAGTGGCTTTATTTAGGGTAAAGGCTAGGAGCCAGGCAAGACTAAGATAGCCTCAGAAAAGCACATAGGACCATGTGGAGTTGAGTCTAGACTGTGAGGATGAAGCATTGCTACTGCTCCATGGACAACAAGGCTTTGGTGGAAACCCATGGCAACGTCTGTAGCAAAATCACTTCTTCTCTACAGAGTCTTTGTGCCAAAGCATTGCCTTCTGGGAGTCTCCGCTTTGATCTTAGGAATGGAGCTGCCTGGAATCCAGCTGTTCTCTCCCATCTCCCTTTTTAGTGCAAATCTATCCTGGGATGATAACGGATCTGCCCATCTGAATCTTAGATACCATCCACCAAAGCACCTAGGCCAGCTGCCATGTTCTTACATCATAATGGGCACATCTCTGGCTTCGTTCATCCCACGGCAATAGAGACTGGGTTTGAGTTCATTTTTCTCCCTTTTAACTATGCCCCGCACCCAGCACTCATGAGTCACCGTCATGGTGTGTGATCCTCATATGGGAAACGGCAGGGGGAAATGCTCATTAAACTTTAATGAGCATACATCTCTACTCCCGTGCTATCAAAATATTTTGATGAGAAAAGTATATTTTATTAAAAGCAGACTTTTTCTCTGCCTTCCCATGTGTTGATTGTCAAAAGCTGCTTTAAGTCAGGGGGAAAAGCTCCCCAGCATTTTAATTGTTAATGAGCAGCTGCCTTTTGGAGAAGAGGGACCACAGACAGAATCAAGCTGGTCTATAGACTACACACGTGTTTGCTGAAGTGCTGTGACCCACAGTGGGGGAACAGCAGTCTAACAGGGCTCCTTGGTCCTCAACAGTGAGTGAGTCTAATGCTCCAGATGGGCAGCAGCAGCAACCCTGCAGAAACAATGCAAGCACAGTGCCTGGGCCACCAGGCCCACATTCCCACCTAGAAGGCACACAGCTAAAAAAAGAAAAAAAAAAAAGGCAGCTTCACAGCTACAGTGGGGCTGGCAAGAATAGGCCACATAGGAAATGTCCCTGCTGACCCCTGAAAAAAATCTAGGGAAGGCCCCATCTCATCCAGCCCTTACACACACATAGACTGTGTCCATCAGGCTCAGAAAGAGAGACATGCCCACCCATCCACTGAGCCCCATACATAGGCTGGTAGAAAGCTTCATGCCCTATGAAAAGGGAACCCTTCCCTACCTGGCCAAGGTATGTCATAGTTCAACCCATGTCATCTATCTCAATAAGATCATACTGTTATGTTCCAACTAGAGCCTTTCATTATGTGCTCTGATTCTTGCTGAGGTCTCCAGGCCACCTTAGAACTCTGACTCTGC
The DNA here is from genome assembly GCF_964271855.1 of Acomys minous. NCBI lineage: Eukaryota > Metazoa > Chordata > Mammalia > Rodentia > Muridae > Acomys > Acomys minous. Next base: position 57,227,591 of record NC_140490.1, read on the forward strand.
ACGTCTCTCTAGTGAGGCAGGGAAGATGCCAAGGTGGCTTATGGGGTACCTTTTCCTCCAGCATCCTGTCTTATACACATGTGTCTCAGAGGACAAATTGAAACTGGGGAAACAACTTGATGCAGTCAGTGTGCTGGACTATTTAATGGTGACTAGGTAAGGGATGACAAGGCTTCTGTTTGCTCTACAGGAGCCTAAATGTTCCAAGTTTTTCATTAATACCATGTCACAAAAACAACGACCATGTTCTAATCCCTGCGTTCTGTGCTAAAGGCTTGGGAACTCTGACCACTTTCTCAATGTGACAAATACTCTATATACGTGTGTGTGTGTGTGTGTGTGTGTGTGTGTGTGTGTGTGTGTACACATCAACTAAAAGAAGGAAAGGGTGACTCTGGCTCATAGTTTCAGAGCATCAGTCTATGGTCAGTTGTTTATGTTGCATAGTGATGGGACCATATGGTAGAGAAACTTGATATCCAGGAAGAGGTGAAAGAGGGGGAAAGGCCAGGGTCCTAGCATCTCCTTCAAGAACATACACCCAACAATATAATTTTGTTCCACAAACCCTAATCCTTAATGTCTCCACAACCTCTCACACTTGTAGCTTAAGCCCTCTGGGAGACATTTAAGATCCAAACCATATTATATTATGCTCCACGTTTACAATAAAATCTCTCTCTCTCTCTCTCTCTCTCTCTCTCTCTCTCTCTCTCTCTCTCTCTCTCTCTCTCTCTCTCTCTCTCTCTCTCTCTCCTCCATGCTCTATAGTAACTCTGGACAGATCACCAGATCTCAGCCCTCTCCTTCAAAAGGAATGGTCTAAAGTCAAGGGAACCTCCTCTCTGAAGTTGTCTTCTCCCAGAGAATGCCAGATGAGGGGTTTCCTGCCCCAGCTTTCTGTGCTCACACCCACTCACACCCACTCACGATGTTGATCAGAGAGGATCACAGCTGTGCAGTGAGACAGAGTAAACTGTGTCAAGAGAGAGGGCACACTCCGGCCTCTATGTGAGCTCCAAGGCTCTGATGTGGGCATTTCCATCTTCCCTCTCTGGACAGCTGTGTAATATTGTTCATGTAAGAAGGAAATGGAGGCATCAGGTATAACTGTGATGCCCAAGCTGCAGGCTGCTCTATCCACTTCCTGTTTGCTGTTCTCTAAATCTTCAAAATGATAGACACACAAGGCAAACATCTGGAATAAGCAACACATCTTCCTGCTCTGTAATTCTATTACATGTAGGCTACTGGAGCTCTTTTTTTTTTTTTTTTAAGTATATCCCCAACTTTGTCCTAAATAGAAAATCCCATTATCATCCAGTAATGTACCTCAAGGCCCCAAGGCCACCTTGTCACATTTCACTCTGGTGTAGGAATCGAATTCTTTCCTCGTAAAGTCAAAAAGAAAAAGGTGGGTGGTAGCTGTGTTTTCAAATATAGTTCGGGGTCAACTTAGAACCATTGCCCTCAAAGGATGGCTTAGAGATAACATGAAAAGCTAACACTGCAAATGATTCTTCGGTGGGTTGCTATTTTTATCTCATCTGTCAGAGATCACAGTGTGGGTGGTGTTTCAAGGAAAATGTTTTATGTCAGAAAGACCTAGATTTATTTCCGGGTCTGCTCTTCCAATTTACTAGCTCTAGTTGTCTTTTTAAGTTTTACTTTCATGTCAAGAGAATAGAGGTAATAATGACAATGTGTATATCCATGCCCAGAGCACTACAAGGATTCAATAGGCCAAAGTAAGGGAAATGATGGCTAGGGTCCTCGAATTACTAAGTAAGAGCCATTGTAAGTCATCTGCTTTGTTATTGTTGTTAAACAGAGTGGGGCAGGATATGGTTAAGCAACGACCTAGTACCATTTGCATTCGTGTCTCATTCTCCTTATTGTGTGAACTCAAGCAAGTCACACAGCTTCTCTGTGCCCCCATTTCCTCATCTGTAAGCCCACACTATCTGCCTCGCATCCTTGTATAGGCTAACTGACTTGATACAAGTTTCTGCAGTGACAGAGATTTTTAAATCCGCACTGTCAATATGGTATGTGTTAGCCACAACGAGACTCTTGAGGCCCCCAAAACACAGAGGCCCCCAAATCACCAAGTTGGAATTTTTCAAAGTTCATTTCCTTTTAATTCACTTAAGTCTAGCATAGCCACCTGGGCTAGTGACTACCATCTTCGTCAGCATGGACTTGATCTTGGGGAAACTGTTGGCATCATTTAGCAATGACAGGCTACATGTTAGTGGAGAGAGGTGCTGGCTCTGCAGCTGGTGAGCAGTTTACAAACAAGCAACTCCTTATTTCCAGCAGTGACCATGGGTGAGGTGGAGAATAGAAATTCAATTTCCAGTGATACGTGGAGGACATGATTCAAAGCACTTCAAATAAGGACTGTTAGGTGAATCTAATAAATTGTGTGAATCAAACTGCCAACTTAAGTCATTTTCCCTCTTCCTCAAACTTTTCCTTCATTTGGATTTTCTCTGTGGGTGAGGTGGTCAGGGAGAGAAGAGAAAGAATGATTTTCTTTTTTGCCAAAAAAATCTGAGTTTGCTGCTCCTCTTCCTGAACTTGAATAAAGGGCAGAGCTCGGTGCATCAGTATTACTGACTACAATTACCTTGAAAAGATGTATTATGTGAGTTTTTTATGATTTGGTTTTTTTAATAGGTATTTTAAATAAAATAGTTTTATTGGTTACTTTACTGTTAATTGCAATAAAAAAAATACCATGACGAAGGCAATCTATAGAAGGAAGAGTTTCTTTGAGTTTACACATCCAGAGGCATAAGGGTCCTTCATAGAGGGGAAATATGGCACTACTGAGGCATGGCAGTGGGAGAAGAAAGCTGAGCGATCACATGCTCAACCACAAATAGGAAGAGGAGGCTGAACTGGAGATGAGGGTGAGGCTATGAGATCTCAAAACCCAACCCTAGTGATGTACACTGACCATCAAAACTACACCTCCTAAACCTCCTTAATAGCACCACAAACTGTTGACCTAATGTTCAAATGCCTGACCCTATGGGAAGCTGGGAGATATTTCTCATTTAAACCACTAAGGAAGTGAAAACACCAGGATCATGAACTATCTGTAAGAACAGGGGCGCCTCTAAGAACAGCACATGCTGAGCTTTTTTCTCTAGTCCCTGTCATAAACACACCTCTCCAAACTCAATATTGCTCCTTACCCTGAAGTCTTCCTTTAAGGCTTTATGACAGCAAAAGGAAAGAAACACAACAATATTGGCATAGAAGTGTTTTCACAGCATGAAAAAAATGAGCTGTTCAGAACACAGAAAGTATTCGACACAAACTCTTCCCCCCCCCCATAGCCATTGCTCTCTACTCCACAGATACCAACACATCTCCTAAGTCAGTAAAGACCAAGAAAATGTTCTATTCTTTTCTAAGAAATGAGAGGAAAACAGCCACTCAAATTTTCCAAGAAAGACTGTTGAATATTGAACTAGTTAAATATTGTGCTTAGGTTGGCTTCAGTTTGTGTGATTCAGCATCCTCTCAAGATGCAGGTATGGGAAATTGAAATGTTTGGGGCAAGAAACAAGTATAAGAGAATAGATATCGAACCTTTGTTAATTGCAAAGGACCACAGCAGCCTGGATAAAGTCCTCCTCCATCAACCACTTCTCCCAAGCCTACTCCTAGACACAGCATTGATGTGCCAAACCCAGACACGAGTTGCAGAGATAATACCTAGAAGCAAACTAATTGGCTGTGACACATGGAGTTAGCCAAGACAGCTCTGTGCTTTCTGATCTAATGCCTTTCCACTAAGGCAAAACACAGCCGGAAGCCTTTCAAATGCGTGTTGGGCATTCCTAACCCAAAACTCCAAAATACAAAAATGTTTGCGCTCCAACCTATAATGTAAACATGTTCTAGAGTTCAGAGTATTTCACATTTTGGGGCAGTCAGCTAGTAAAGTGTATATACAAATATCCTAAACATTTCCAAGGCTTCCATCTAAACTTCTGGTTTCCAGCAATTCAGATAAGGAAACATCCCCTGTCACAGTTCTCAGTGTCCTGAAAGACTACGTTTTTCCCACAACACAGGAATTTTCCTGGGAGATAGTCCTGCAGCAATAAAAGGATTCTTAATCTGCGGCTCATGGATCCTAGAAAATAACCAATAGCCTTCATGGTTCAGAGTGGAATGCCTGCAAATACATTTATGTGGTACTGGATAATATGTTTGTGTAGAGAAAGTGTTAACAGCAGCTGGAAGTGTTATTTCTTTGTACATATTATTACTATAGTAATTGTTGCTGTGGTTATTAATGAAATCGTTCCTGTGACAACCTCATACAAGCATATAAAACATTCTGATCACTCTCACCCCAACCTCTCTAATCTCCTCCCCACTCCCGTCAATGCTCCTCCTCCTTAAAGTCCCTTTCCCACATTAGTGTCCATCTCTTTCCCTTTGTTGCTCATTTATTTCAAGAGGGTCCTTTGTGACCCTCAGTTTGGAACTATGCACTGGAGTATGCTGGGGCCACTTTATGTACACATTTGAAAACAATGGCTGTTCTTCCCCACAAATTCATCAGTAGCCAACAGTTTGGCAAAGAAAGACTGCACTCTAGAGCTATGATTAACTGCTGACAGGACCAATCAGGTATAGGCTGGGGGCAATTTAGGTTCATTTATTAAGAAGCTTCTATTCATCCTTGTGATGACCATGGTGAAGGCAGATGTACCAAAAGGGTTCTCCTGGAGCCAATTAGAGTCATCACAGCAAACATTCTTACCAAAGGAAGCAATGTAGCCTTCTCTAAGTTAGAGAAAACTATTTTTAAAATTAAGTTGGAGGGGGTTTTAAGTTATTTCAACTAGACACAATAGATTTTTTTTTCATACAGGGTTTCTCTGTGTAGCCTTGGCTCTCTTACACTTACTCTGTAGACCAGGCTGGCCTCGAATTCATAGCAATCCGCCTGCCTGTGCCTCCCAAGTAATGAGACTAAAAGCATGCGCTACCACACCCAACATGACACACTAGGATATTAAGCTGAGGACACCATATGAGACACTCAAATAGACCAAGTCAAAACACTTGGGAAGAAAGCTAAAGATTCAGTTTTTCAACATGTCAGTAGTAATGGCTTTCAAGGGTGGAAGATGGGTACAAGAAAGTACTTTGCTTCCCAAGGGATATTTGGCAATTTCTTGATATTTGTAGTTGTCATCATTTCTGGGGCATTGTTGGCTGTTGGTATCTAGTGGACAGAAGCTGGAGATGCTGTTAAACACCTTCTTGTCACAAGACAACCCCTACAGCTGAGATCCATCCAGTCCAAAATGCCCCTGATGCTGAGGTTGGGAAACCCTGACTTCTAGTTGACTATTGCTTTTGCTGCAGCCTTCAGACCAGGTTAATCCATTCACACTGTACCAACCCAGAAGCTACAAAAGTAATTTACAGCTCATGGTCCCATGCTTTCATTCGTGGGCCTATCTCCTCCTCATCCAACCTTGTTTCTTTTCATTTTTGTCAGTGTGGTTCTTTGAAAAGTTCCCTTGCTCCTGGTGAGCCTGTGGACATCAGAACAAAGGAGCATTGGTTGTTTGCTCACTAGTCTGCTGCTGTAGCATCCAACATCACTGGCCATCATGACCTGAGTTCTAAGTTGAGGCTCTCTCACAGAAATACTTTAATTTGAATCTTATCCTGGTCAGCACCTTCAAATTTTCTTATTAATCACTTAATTTCATAAGAAATAAAGTGCCAACACCAATGATCCTGCTTCAGAAAGCTTTTTCTTCTTTAATAGATGATTACAGTATGGCCATATTGCTCCTGTGTGCCTTAGAGCTAAAGGAAGTGCAGTCCTTGTGTGAGAACTCTCATGAACCATGCTTTTCAATGGATCTGGTCTTTAGTAATGAGCCAGAGTGCTCAAAATAAACAAATTACAGGCACTGCCATCTGGGATTCTAGCCTCATGATATGGAGTGGGCTGAGACTTCTGTAGTTTTCAGCTCCCATGGTTAAAGTACTGATCTCTTGCTGGCACCCAGCCCTTACATTTAGGTGTGCACACTGCTGTCTCCATCATTACTAGCCAGCCCCACCCTTAGAGCCTCTAAACATATCTTAGGAAACAGGAACATGATATAAACACGGTAAATTGGTGGAAAGTTTTATTTTTTTATAGAATTTAAATCCCATAGACATAAATTGAGTCACAAACCAGAAAAGCAAAACCATAAGATTTTATTCATAGCTGTAAAGTCGGTAAGCAAGGGTCCTCTTCTCCAGGCGATGTTCTTCCTCTTAATCTCCGTTCATAAAAAAGTCTCCTATCCATATGTATCTTCTAATAACACACATTGGATAAAGAAACAAATGTAATAATGGCGGGTTGTTACATAGAAAATTCAATCAACAAGTAAATGCCGCTTAAAAAAAATCTCCCAACTTACTATTTTCTGGGCATAGGATAGTTATTTGAGTTAAAAGTGGCATTGATATTTTAAGAATCCTCAGCTGTAGTTTCAGTGAAACTTGCAATCTGATTTTTGTGCACCATCTCCTTCCACACATTTGTTATTAGGATAAAACTATCATCATCACCACCACCACCACCACCATCATCATCTTGTTCTCAAGTGAACTTGGTTTTATACAGATCCATCTATTTGGCATTCTAGTCTCTAAGCAGACAAAGGAAACTCATTGCTGCTTGATCATTTTCTAATATATTGATTTTGTATTTTAAAAAGTCTTCTAAGTATGAGGGACTTAGTAAACAACAAAATAGGAAATAGTAATATCACTCTCTATACATTATCCCATACAAATATAAGTCCTTTTTAGAGACAAAACTGAGTCTAAAAGAAGTATAAATGGACAATTACAACATAAAATATACACAGCTTTAGCAATCAAAGAAATTAAAATCAAAACTGTATTGATTATAAGTATTTAGAACTAGTTTGGCACCATTCACTTAAACTTAACAAAAGTATTAAGGTCACTCATAGGGTCTAAGTTGATTTTTTGATCCATACAGTACTAAATATGAATCACCTCTAATAGAGGGGTTGAGCTTCAGATCCAGGCAGAGAGTAGTTGGTTACTGCCACAACAGCTGTGCACCACTATTGCACCACTGGACACATCTTGCCTGGGTTCACATCCTGGGAACACCACAGGGTTCACAGCTGAGTAAAACCTTGATGCCTTTTTCTACTCCTAGCATCCCATATAGCACAAATGCTACCCCAGCTTTAATCAGAGAGCCTTTTTTGGGGGGTGATGAACAATAGTGATTAAAAAGATGGAGGAGTGTTCAAGGTGCTAAGAATAAGTTGCAGTTGAATGTTCACCCATAAATATCAGATGCAAATATATCAATCCTTCTAAGGCTCAAGTAACATCAAAGAAGAGGGTAAGGAAAATGGAGTTAAGGTAATTAGAGTGTACATTATACATGTGTAAAATTGTCTAAGAATCAATTCAATAAACATCGTAAATTTTAAACTGCATTATGATTCCATCTTCCCAAGTTAGAGTAGCTATCATCAAAGAAACAAACAACAAATGCTGAGAATAAAGAGGAAAAGAAACCCTTACACGCCATTGATAAAAACACATACCGATGCAGCCACTGCAAAAATCAATATGGAGGCTTCTCAGAAACCTAAAATTAGTATTACCATATGGCTATCCAAAGTCTGGGTATATACTTGAAGGAATTTGAGTCAGATGAGCAAAACAATGCCATAACAACAGCAAAAGCTATGGAGTCAGCAGCCAAGATATCCATCAACAGATTAGGAAATAAAGAAAATAATGTGTATATACCCTAGAAAATGGTTTTGTTCTATCATAAAAACATATAATTTTCAGTGAATGGATGAAGATGGAGAGCAATATGTTAAGTGAAATAATACAGACTCAGAAAGACAAATATTGCATGTGTTCATTCATATGAGGACTCTAGATTTTAAAAAACACAAGCAAACCTAAAATTGAAGGGAGATTATTTGAGAAGAACAAAAAGAAGAAGAAGAAGAAGAAGAAGAAGAAGAAGAAGAAGAAGAAGAAGAAGAAGAAGAAGAAGGTGACCATCAAGCCAAAGACAGATGGCAAGAGAGGTAACTGAGGATGTGACCAAAGAACAGTATATGTATATTCAAATATGGCATAACAAAGCCTGTTGTTTTTATGTAATTAATAAGGCTAGTAAAAATGGAGAAAATAGAGAAAAGTGAATGAGTGGGTCACCCAAGGCAGTAGCCTAAGTAACCACCATTACCAGCATCTAGCTTTACCTCAAACAATGCTCTACCAAATACCTGATAGTTTGGGGGATTGTCCTGGGTAAAAAGGACACTGATAGTCTTGTGTTCTCTGAACCTCTACCCTGGAATCAGCTGTGGCTGCAGATGCAACCTCCTGTGGCTGATTTAGCATAGAGGTTCCTCTTCTTCAATCTCAACAAAGACTATGCCTAGGGGTTTTTCTAAGATGGCGACAAGAAAGCACAGGCCTGTGCACTGTTTCCCACGCCTTCACCTGTAGAATCCCTCATGACCTGTGCAGGGAAGTTGAGTTTTTCCTGAAGCAGAGTTCCACTCTCTTGGCTGCCCTCACTTTGGAAATCTGTTGCTCCACAGGACACACTTCTGCCTCCTGCTGACAGAGAGCAGCCAGTGGTCACAGCTATTAACCTTGGCTCTAATTAGAGGAAGTTTTATAATGAAGAAAATAGTGTGGTAGTAATTAGTACATCTTTGCCTCAATAGGTATTCTCCAGTCAAAGTAATAATCTCGCTTTCTCTCACTGGCAAGTTGCCAAGGAGTAACCTCACTGTAAAACTTGAGCAACAAAATAAAATGCCTAAGGAGATGGCAGCAGATGTGCTGTGTTGTGGCTGATGAGCTATGTTGTCATCTAACTTGTTTCACAGGTCCGAGGTACCCCCATGGTTGGCTCTGATATGGTTGTGACTGTTGAGTTCACCAATCCTTTAAAAGAAACGCTGCAAAATGTCTGGATGCACTTGGAGGGTCCTGGAGTAATGAGGCCCAAGAGGAAGATGTTCCAGTAAGTACCAGGACAAGGAGGGAAGCAATGAAGAGTTAATGGAGCTCTGTATGTATGTCTGTCTATCCATCCATCCATCTATGTTTATCTCTCTTTATCTCTCCTAGCTCATATATACATACATATATACACATACATACATACATACATACATACATACATACTACATACATTCGTATATTCCCACTGAAAGTATCTGACAAGTTGTTCCTTCTTATGGACTATTTCTTTGGGATATGATAGAAACAGAGTTGGTCTAACACTTCTACTATTAAATCTCTTACACCACCTTTCTGAGGTAGATGCAGGAATATGGGACTTTCAAGAGGTAGACTGGTGCCAGGTGGTGATGACACATGCTTTTAATTCAAGCACTCAGGAGGCACAGGCAGGCAGATCTCTGTGAGTTCATGGCTAATCTGATCTACAGAATGAGTTTCAGGACAGACAAAGCTACCTGTCTTGAATCCCTGTCTTGAAAAACAAAAACAAAAAAGGTAGACTTGTTGAAAGATTATTAATATTTTATACTGATTTATAATTTTAGTATAAGTCAGTGGTTACTCCTCAACCAGATTTATACCCAGATAACCATATAGAAAGACTAGGATCCATTTAATTAGCTTAAAGCACACTGCTGTACAATAGTTACTCCTTCCTAAACCTCTGAGCTGGTGTAGTTTCCTCCCATTTATATTTCCTATATTATGCTTGCTTTTTACTCATATCCTAGGTCTCGCTCATTCCTCCTGGTGGTTCCTGGTCCTCTCCATGTACATCCCTTCTGTCCTTTCTGCTCTTTCTCCCCCACCCCCATCACTGTCACAGGATGTCCCAAGGTATTGTTCACCATTGGCTAGCTGGCTTTTATTGGCAATACAGAGAATAAGTGTTGACAGGAGAATAAATGAGACAGGAGATACTTAGAATAAACATCACAATGCAATGTCCAGATTGAAACCAGATAGTGGGGCAGAGAAATCAGCCTTTGACTGAGCAAGGGTAAACTGTACACAGTCCATAAGAATATTATGCCAACATAGACTCGAGAATAGAGTAAAAACTCTCATCTAAGGTGGCTCCTTCCAGAATTCAACTTCAGATTATTTTTGCTGCACCAGCTCTTCACGAATCAATCAATGCCAATTGTGTATCTTCAATGTATTAAAGATGATGGAGAAAGTCATCCCTTTTTATAAGTCTTGTCTTTCCAACTCCATTCTTCAACCCTACCAACAGGCATTGCCTAGAACTGTTGGCCTTAGTTGCTGTCCTTTTAGTTGATCCTGAGGAGTTCTAGACTTTGTCCAGCCTTTGGTACCATAGACAACTGTAGCTTATGTAGTAATGTGAATAGAATTATGCCTCTTCTATGCCAAGCACCACCAGACTGCACCCAGCAGGTCTGTCTTTGTAGCCTCTTCTAAAAGCCTGATGCTCACACAGCAGTTCATGCCATGATCAGGTAGCTTTCACTGCAGAAACAGCATACACTTGCTACTTCCTTGTCTTACCAGCAATCCTAATTTCTTACTAGAACAACATAAAGCCCATTTCTCTCCATGTGGTCGCTTGAAAAAATTGCAAACAGCTTTCTCTTCTTCCTTGAGTCTCCCCTTCCAGGTACCAGACACTTGTCCTTCCTTCATCTTTTCTTCTTCTAATGCGATGCTAGCTCCTGCTCTCTCTTTACGCTCCAATTTGTCTGTGTTCCTCTTAAAGTGTGACATCCAGAAGGGATCCCAATCTTTGAGCTTTATTACTTTCATTTCTATCACAAACAAGCCCTTGTCAACATCAATCAATCTAGCACATTTCTTGAGGGTGACCTTCTAAGGCAGAGGAAAAGAAATGGAGGACTCCGGAAACTGCCTTATGACCCTCTGCGCTGGGAATGTTCCCAATGCCCTTGATAGAAGCCATCCCTATCAGCAAGCTGTAGTGCAAGCGCCAGGCCTCACTCAGCCTTTCGGAAGCACCTTTAGAGTTCATGAAATGCTCTTTGCATTTCTTTTCACCTGCAGAGCTTACAACCTTGGCATGTCATCATCTCGGAGTAGCCCTATTGCAAATTCAATACACGATAGAGAAAATTATTTCAGTGCTTTTTTTTTTTTAAAAATGCAAACACAGGCCATAACAACATCCCTATGCTAATAAGAAAGTTGTGAGGGGAAAGAAGAATTAAATTAGAAATCAACGCCAGCTAGAGGAAGAGGTCAATCGCAACGGCCCTGTTTCTGTCAGAAACAGGAGTCTCCCTCACCCGTTCTCGCACCTTCCCGCTCCAATTAGATGTAGGAATTGCTCAGGCAAAGTGAAACACGTTCTCTTTGCTGAACTATATCTTTGCCTGCTATATCCAATTTTTCCTTCTCAGTAACATTGAGATTTCTCTGGGGTGCCAGAAAGTAGTGCTATACCTGCACTTTGACTGCCCAGGGAATTCCACCTTGATTGAGACCAACACATGTGTTCTGGTTTGTGTAAGTGACCCATAAAGTTCCACATGAAAAAGTTGGGGGGGGGGAGGGATGGATGGATGGTGGTTGAGTGGATGAGAAAGTCATGGAGCCACACAACCTAGAACTTTAACCTTCTGAGCTGGGAGCAGACTTTTTTTTTTTTTAATTTCATGTGTACCTTATGTCAGGCACTTCCTTATAATGGTGAACGATGACTAATACAGCATGGAAAGCGATGCTATATCCCATTAAAAAAAAAAAAGATGATCTACATAGTACAATGACACAGAGGTCAAAGCTCATGAAGTTTAGGAATGCTTTGCTTATTGTTAATTTCTGATATTGTTTGGTAAATCAAGGAAAGGAGGCACAAAGCCAGCCCCATAAGGAAGATATCCTCCCTACACATTGGCTTACAGTACACTGAAGCACATAAAACTAGTACCTAAGTTTATAGCAGATGGGCCCATGGCAGGCAGCTGGGACTTCTGTGTTCCTCAGCTTGGGGATGGTAGCATCCCCATAGACATTCTGGTGACTCAGAAATTACACAACACACATGTATTGATCAGGGTTCTGAAGCGGGAGTAGTTCAAGGTCAAGAGCCAGGCAATTGGGTGCCTGTTGAAGACTCATCTTGGCTGGAATATAGCCCTCTCCTCACCAGGTTTTCTCATGGTGGAATGAAAGTGTAGGTAGGTGCTCTACTTCCCTTCTAAGAGCTTAAATCTTATCATAAAGGCCGCATTCTCACAGCCTTAGTTAACTGCTTTAAAAACCTTTGTCTCTAAACGTCATCATATAGGGTGGACCCAGAGTATTAATATCTCCAAGCAATGGAAGCTTTCTTCCTCAGAGTCAAAACTTGGAGCATGTGTAGGAGTGTGTGTGTGTGTGTGTGTGTGTGTGTGTGTGTGTGTGTGTGTGTGTGTGTGTGCAGGGCATGGAATCAAAGGGATTTGTTCTCAAGTTTGGCTTGAAAACTTCCTGTTTCCTCCTGCCTTAGGCATACGCATTTTCAACAAAGACCAGAGGCAACCAGCATCCACGTCCACAGGGCCAGATAATTAGAAATGTCCCATTGTGTTTAATGGTTCTGAGATCTAACCTAGGAGTGCCAGATTCATGTAACTTCTTTCCACCTTGTATAATTCCATAAGCCCTGTAGGGCTCTGGCATCTTAAAGAATTAGGAGATCACTACCATCCCCCATCCCCTAGATCTTTGCTCTGGATCTAGTACAGGGAAGCTCTCCAACCATGACGTAGAGAGGACCAAGGGCAAGAACTACAGAGCAGGGAATCAGAACCAGAAATATGAAAGCAGTGCTGTATGACCATCTCCACTCAGGGCAAACCAACATTGCTGAGGTGTGGTTTACCTGTTGGTACCCAGCTCTTATCCTGGCTGCCTCTTGCCTGTCTCCAGTGTTCAGAGGCCCTGCTTCCGATGACCCTTAGCTTTTAAGTTTCTTTATTTGAAAGTCCCAAAATATTAAACAATGATTCTTCTAGACTCATTTTTTTTTTTACTTTAAAACATGATCAGGTTCAATGAATTAATTCAAGAGAAAAAAAATCACCAACTTGGTAATCTGACATTAAACTTAGGTTGTCAGAAGCTAAAAGCCAGCTAGGGGATGAACCGCAGGTGCTTGCAGCTCATTGTGATGATGACTGCATTTGCCTGTGTGGGTTTGGGATAATAAATGACCAGTGCTTCCTGATGGCTCAGCACATTCCTCAGCATCATTTTTCACAACATTTGTAACCAGGAAATAGGTTTACTCCAACGTTATTTTACTGGCTGAAATGAACAAACGATTTTTCTTCTTTCTGTTAGACATTTATCTGTAAGCAAAATGCCCCACTTGTGAATTTTCATATCTCAGTATCTTCATCTGTACACATATTATACACAGATAGCTTTGCTTAATAAGAGCGAAGCAAGAAGCAAGGTTGGAGATTTTGTTTCTGTGGGAGGTAATTTCCTGCTTTGCGCCAGTCCATGATAGAGCCTGAAGCAGGGTAACATTTTTTGCAAGGTGGGACATTGACTGATTATGAGAAACCACAGGTGAGCCGAGGAGTGAATCTAGGTAACAACAACAGAGATGGTTTGAAGTAAATATCAGAAACTCATATTCACATTGAATTATTCACTCTACACTAAGGACTGAGCACCATATGTCTACAAGCAGGCAGAAGGAACTTCCCTAAATAAAAAGGGCTCAGGCAGAGCAAGCAGCAGCCACAAAGGTGGAGTGACATTATTATAACAAGGGTTCGTTTTGAACATTTCTTTCCATAATTCCGAAGGCAGAACAACCATTAACTTTCCCCACTTGCTTCTTGCCGTGCCCTACCTAATGGTAAGCAATAGTGGTGTCAGTATTTTTCAAGCTTTGAATCATAAAGTCAATTTGGAAACAATGCTTATACAGAGGTTATACGTTTCACATAATTTGGTTTCGTGAAACTGGTTGAAATAACGTGGAGAAGCCATAGCTACAAAGAACCAAAATAAAGAAAATAGTAACTTCTACAGAATCAATTTGGACATTTTAATTATCATTGGGAAGGCAGGACCTGGAACATTGAGAGTGTTTTCATGGCTGTTCTCACCCAGCGGCCCATGTACAAGGGAGAAAGATGATTACCCACCCTGTGTTTGGGGATTGGTAGCTCCTCCCATTGCTGTGGGAAAAACATCTGGCAGGAGCCACTTAGAGAAGGAGAATTTATTGTGTCTCCTGGTTTCAGAGGCAGTAGTCCATTGTGGAGGAAAAAGCATGGTGCCATGGTTCTGGGCCTTTATCCTGTGGTGAGTGTTTCTCTCACTGTGGTAGATTGGAAAGCAGAGAAGCAGGGACAGGCCATCACGCTCAGAAGTGCCCATTCCTGGTGGCCCTCCTCATCGAATGACTCTGCAGCTGCTGGGGACTGTGAGCTGGTGGTGAACACTTCACCTGCAAACCAGAACAGGCGCTCTCTCCCTTCTTGTCCCAGGGCACGTGGTGGCACGGGCATCTGGAACGTACATTGTTCTGCTGACTTTAGGTGATATTTTGGTGTTTTAACTTCATACCAAAGCGGTCAAGCAAAGACATATGGCTTCTTATTTCTTCCTTCGTTTGACCTCTGCTTAAAGTAATTCTAGAATCCCAAAGGCAAATGGGAACTCATATGACTGCAGCCTTTGGGCTACATCTGACTATCCTTGGCGGTGTCCTTGGCCACGCCTCGCACAGATACCCAGTCCCAAACCAAGTATAGCCACCGCACTTTTGTTTCCAGCTTTTTCCAAGTGACCAGGAGAAAAGACCCGACTCTGACCCTTGAGACCTCTCTTGACAAGCAATGGCACTGACTACACAGTTTCTTGATGACATAGGCTCTTCTTTGCTGGGCATAAGCGCTGTTTTCTGGTCCTCCAGCACATCTCTGCTCTTGAGGGACAGTCCCTCATCCTTTCCTCATCCCAGTTTTCCCACAACCCCAGCTCCCCTCCCAAGCTCCCTATCCTGGGCATTGATGTGAATGGTGAGATTCTTGTCTGGCTCGGCCAGTCTGCGATAGGCCCCAGAGTGTCGGATACACTGATAAGAACACATTCCTCTTTTAACCTGAATAAGTGCCCTTTATGGAGAAGTAGGCTCCTTGCTTTCTCATGTGGTCAGATAAACATTCATTTATACACAGCCATGCTCATAACGGTGTGGACAGGAGCCGCCCTCCAGGCTCACATACCACTAGGGGAAGAGGACTCCCAACAGAACCCAGCCTACTCACTAAGGCCGTCAAAACTTGCTTACAGTCCCAATTAGGAGATTTACTCACTTATAGGCCCTGACCACCAGATATATGGTGATATTCACTTTCTGTTTATCCCTAAATCAGATTAAAACCCAAGGACAGCCCTTGCCTCAATGTCACCATAACACAATAACCTGGCAAAGATTCCGTCACACTATGAATTATAATCCTGGCAAGGATTATAGATGGAATAGCAACTGAGCCATGCCTCTGTCATCATGTAAGCAAATCAAAGAGCTGGTGCAGCTAAAATGTCAGCTGATGTTTCCTGAGTCTTCCACTCCATGCCTAGCGATGTTTGCTAAGATGCAGGCTGTTTGCAAAGCTTGTTCCGGGTGAACCTCACAAGAAAAGTTCTGTGGGGTTAGTACAGTGTGATTCCCACTCTACAGACAAGATTGAACCTAAATAAGTCCCTAATCAAACGAGAGAGTCAGGTCTGCGACCCAAATGTCCCAACTCCAGGGTTCAGACGCTGGCAGCCACAAGACTTCTGTGTCATCTAGACACAAGGCACTGCAGATTGCTTAGATAGTAGTGTCTGAGTTTTTAAGTGATTAAATTAATTGCAATTTCCTTTTCTTTCTATAGCTCCAACTGACAGGTAGTCATAACTGTGAAATAAACCCCACATACAATTGTGTTTACTCTGGAACCCTGCTATGACCAAAATGGTTTTCTTTGGTATTCTTATATAATCAAAACTTCAATTTTTTCATAACATCTAAACATCCATAATTACTAAGTATTTACAGCACCTTTGGTGCTCCAAGTCCACTGGAGCAATACTGGCATGCCAGTGAGCTGTTTGGAGCAAGTCCACCCTGGGCAGCCTGCGTTGTGCCACCTCCAGGTGGAAGCAGTCGGTTCCTCTGCTCTGGTATTTTGGCAGTTCCACCTTTTGCTTCCAGATGCTAAGGAGCAGCTGGGCATGGTGGCACACGCCTGTAATCCCAGCACTTGGGAGGCAGAGGCAGGCGGGTCACTGTGAGTTCAAGGCCAGCCTGGTCTACAAAGTGAGTCCAGGACATCCAAGGCTATCACAGAGAAACCCTGTCTCGAAAAACAAAACAAAACAAAACAGATGCTCAGGAGCCTATGCAATTCAGTCTAACCCACAAGCAAGAATCTAGGAATAATCCACAATAATTCTGACTCTGGCCTTTCTCTTCTCGTCTCTAATCCATTAGACTCTCATACTGATGGTTCTGTAGATTCCTTTGGACATCAGTTTTATCATCTGCAAAATATGATATTGTATTAAGTCATTTCTGATATGCTGGACCTTTATAAGCCCATGAAAAGAACAATGCTTTGTGTGTGAGTGTGTGTGTGCATGCATGCATGTGTGTATGCATGTTCCCCTGTGTGTGTTCACATGCACTTGCATGTGAAGGCCTGAGGTTGACGTCAAGCATTTTCCTCAATAAGTCAAAGGCTGCTGAAGGTCCAGGTAGGATTTAAAACCCAGGAAGCAACCAGTGGAACAAAGATGAGATAAAGCAGATCAGGCCCATGGACTGGGCCACAGGGGAGGCTTCTGCGCCAAACTGGAGATCATAGGGATGCTCAGCCAAGCTCTCACATCCTCTGTGAGACCAGCAAGTGCAGCCAGATGGAAGAAGCCATACTTGAGGAGACTGGTGGTAGCCAACCTTGCACAGCCTCAAAAAGGGACCTCAGTTGGGTCATCACTTGCTCAATTAGCCAATGAGGCTTAGAGACCTAATGGTTGGTCCTATGCCCATCATGAACTGAGAGAGAGAGAGATAAGGTACAAGTGCCTCAGGCTTGAGTCTCAGAGTTTCTGGTTAAGACAGAAAGCTGGTTTACCAACCTTTCTTTTGCTTTTTGTATTTTCAGTGAAATCCAGCCCAACACCACTGTGCAGTGGGAAGAAGTCTGTCGCCCTTGGGTCTCTGGCCCTCGGAAGCTGATTGCCAGCATGTCCAGTAACTCCCTGAGACATGTGTACGGAGAGCTGGATCTGCAGATTCAAAGACGACCTAGCATGTAGATGCCCAGGAGGCTGAGATGGTCCTGGGTGTATGGCCTATTGCAGTCTTGGCTATGGAAACTCTAATGCAAAAAAATAGCTAGCTCTTGCTTTGATTTGGGTGTGAAGACTGAGGCCAACCCCAGTATGGGGGTGCTACAGATTCATAGACACGCCTTTCCAAACCCAGGCCATTGGACAAAGGAGTTAGCTTCGAGTTGTTCCACCTTCCAAGAGATCTGAGCATTAGCTTTAATTAAGCTATAATGAAGCCTTCACAGCTCATAAGAGTAAAAGTCATCGTTTATCATTATAAATGGCTGCAGTTCCCTGTATCAGAGGGCTTCCCATGAGCAGGGGGAGTATGCCCAATACCTGGCCTCAATTAAGACTTGCGATTCCCCCACTCAGCCTGTTGAGGGTAACATACTCCCCCCAAAGGAAAGAGAATGCATGATTGCATCCTTACAATTCTATTCCCCATTCTTGGAATCAGGTTGCACCCTCTGCGTTAAAATATTTTTTTTTCAGGAATTAAGCACGACATCATTTTTCTTCTTGGCAAAGCCAGAGAAAGGTCTTTCATCTTGCAGCTGCAGTCAAGGCACTGCCTGCCAAATTTCACAGATTACCTTGTGAGGGGATGTGGCCCCGCATTAACAAATTGCATTTGTGGGGGAACTTAATCACCTAAGAGGAGATAGGGAAGCAGGTGCGGTGCTCAGATCTATTAAATAATGTAGTTTATAGTGCGTTTTATAGGTGTCACACTGTGGCCTGATCAGCAAGAATGAATAACCCTTACTTTAACCCTTTCTGAGGCAGACATTTAGAAAGTGAAGGCACTGACTCAGGGTTGGAGAAATGAGGAATTAGTGTCCCTACTTGGTGATCATGCTTCACCTGTCACTGAGATCATCACCCTCACACCATGACACAGGAAAAAAGGAAAAAAAAAAGCTTGGGAGACTAGCAGATTTAGAGGGTAAGCATGTGGAACATCAAACAGATTCTGATTCCCCCTTTTCCTTCACATTTCCAGTATCACGCCCTTGCCTGAGCCCTTGGGTGCTGAGAGCTAACATGGGCTCAGCCAGTGTACTGTTGACCCAAGGACAGAGGACACCAAAATCCTTTGCCTTATGTGGCAAGGTTCCAACAGAGAAGATTGCTGGCGTCTATTTGTAAGGCAGATTTATAGGTAGAATTTCCACATGAAATGCATTGGCTGTGGTTTGGGTCAGGTGACTATGATTCCTAGCCAGAAGAAGAAAAAACTACACAGTGGGAAGAAGTTACGGAAGAAAGCATAACAATGTTCTAGCTGGTCGCTATGCTCTGGCTTATTTCTAAACCTTTGAGAGGTTCCGGAGCCCTCAGTACTAACCCCCGAGGGTCAGCAGACTCTCTCCGTATGCATAACTCCATGATGTCAACTCCCAGCATTTGCATCTAATTCTAAAGGAAATGCATTTTGCTAGACTTTAAAACAGCTTAACTTAGTATGTCGTTATTAATGAGACTGTAATAGATGCCTATAATAAAGTTAATCTGATTACATGTGCACAGAAGTAAATGGTATTAATTTTCAACACTGCATTTTCACTCAACTGCCTGCAAAGCTCTAGCTCTTCTCTCTTTGCAGTGTACACTCCACCCTGAACAGAAAGACATGTATTCACCCTTTAGGTAAACCGAGCTGTTGATGTTGCCTTTAGCATTCCTCACCTTCTCTCTGAGTTTTGTTAACCATTTTCACTGAAGAAGGAAGTTTGCATACTTAAAAACCAACTTCTAGAAGTTGACATTTCTCCAGAGATACCTGCTTATGGATAATTTTACAAAACGAAAGGATGAGCAAGCAGACAGGCAGCATAGACACTTGTCAAGATAAGCACTTCTTGTGGTGTTCGAACAGGCATGGAAAACACATAGAAAGTATGTTCAGGAGCTCTTATGGTCATGGCAAACATCTCTGAACAATTCCAACTCAGATAGGGCCTCAGAATCCTCAATCCCAAGCAGTACTTGCCATCCAATCTGGAGTTGGCACTTGAGATGAAATCTTTTCATCGTACCTATGTTAGAACCAGCCCAGCCCCGCTGGCAGCTGGGACTCTACAACGTACAATAATGCTATTGTAGTATGGATTTTATCTCTCAAAGGTCAGTGTAGTCAAGGCTTAGTCCTCTGCATGGCCCTATTAGGTGATGCTAGAATCATTTGGAGGTAAGGACCAATGACAGGTCTTCATGTCATCAGAGGAAATGCTGCTACTCCAGCCCCTTCGTCAAGCTTTACTTCCTGGTTGTGAGGTGAGTGGCTTTGCTTTTGCTATGTGCCCCAGCCATTATTTACTCACAACAGACCCTCAAATCAATCAGCCATGCCTGGCACCTCTGAAGTGTGAGTCAAAGGAAACCTTACCTCAGGTACTTGCTACAATATTTCTAAGCTGAATAGCAGAAGTGCTGTCTCTCGCAACCATATTTTAGCAATGATAACAAGCAATGGTCTCTGAAAACACCAGAGAGTGTGAGTTTTAGCTCCTGTCTGTGCTCAGCTTTGATGACTTTAAGTAAATCCTTCTTTGAGTTCAGAGCTTCAAGGCAGAGTAAGGGTAATAATAGTAATATGTCCAGAGATTTTTCTCTAAGGGACATGTTAACATTAATAACATATACAAAACATATAGATGGTAGGTAAGTAGATGGATATATAGATATGTGATATATAGATAAATAGATGATACATAGATAGACAGATTATAGATAGATAGATAGATAGATGGATAGACAATAGATAGATAGAGACACATTTTATGTTTTTTCATATACCTCATCAATCCTATAAAGAAAGTAACTATAACTATTTCCAGCCAATAGTAAAGGATCTAGGGAACTGTGAATCATGACGGGTTGATCTTGGGAGATAACCAGCAGTGAAAACAAACTTTGGTTTCAGAACAAACATTCACAGCACATTCTGCAGTCTCGCCATCTCCTCGGAGGCTTAAGAACACAGACTGAAGACTAACTTCAGGACTCTGAAGAGCTGCAGACTAGCACAGAGACATGTACACACATATAATAGGAATATGAAGAGCAATAGAGTCTGTGTTAGATTTGCTGGCAACCAAAAAAAAAAAAAAACCCCACAGCCTCCCGAGTGGAAGGCCGTCAACTATGGATGTGTATCCCATGTTACTATAAAATTCATAGTCAGTCAGCCCAACCATCGAGCCAGTCACCATTTCTATCATCCAGCCATCACCCAAATGTATAGCCTTCCAGGAAGCTGCCCATCCTATTCTCCAGTCGCACGCACGCACGCACGCACACACACACACACACACACACACACACACACACACACACACACACACTTAAATGCAATGAGATGTGCATGCTCCCTTCTCAGAAGCTGTTTTATCAGACAAGGAATAATCAAGACAAAAATGCATAACAGAGCAAAAACCGTAGCACAAGGTGTTCTACAAAAAAAACTCAGAATAAAGAGAGAAGGACAGAAGGACGCCAGGAGAAGTCTTCCCTTGTTTCTATAGGAACAAAGGAGGAGAGGCCTAAACTGAAACTTGAAGAACAAACTAAAGGCCAGTTTGACAGCGAAGGGCTCGTCTAAGGGAGAGAGGAGGAAGCATGGCTATAAATTAGCTTTTTAAAGAAGAGTGTGAGGATACCTCACGGTAAGAAATGCAGGTATAGATCAGAGCTGATCACTGGCCAGAACGACACATTGTTTCCTCTGAGCTGCATTTCGGAGTAGAACTAAGGTCAGGTGCATACGGGTGGCAGGCCTGACTCGCATCAGGTTAGAAGGTGTGGCACTGATGGTTATACCACAGTGGATTTCAGAGACGGGAAGTGGGTATACTAGTGCCCTCGTAAATAAAATGGGAGGTGCCACGTGGGGGTAGGGGAGTGTTAAAAACTAATAAAAATATGACATGAGATTCTAGCAAATAAAATTGGGACAACCAGGTAAACATGATGAGAAAAGACCACTAGCTGATGGCCCAGCATCTTGCTGATAGAGCCGTAGTTCCTCTGTCTTCCATAAAGTTCTCCACCTTGGTACCCAAGAGATCCAACTGCTTCTGAAGCACATCGCTTGGTCCTGTTCTTACCTCCTAACTCTTTCACGTGAACTTTTGCCTTTACAAATATTTACCTTATTAAACTGAAAACAATCAGATTAATACTGTATCTGTAAGAATTTACTTTATAAAATAAGATTTTTAGGAAGCATCTCAGTTGCTTCAGGAAAGTGGTGCTCATCTTGACTGCCAGGATTCGTTTCCAGTATCTTCTAAACTCTCACAGCAATGAGCATTTTTTAGAGGCACCCCACAAACTTGCCATTGACACACTTCACAAATTCCTATTCATTTTTTATAGCTAACACTATTCTAGAACTTAAGTAATTTATCATCTGAGCCATGCTTCATCAGTTCTAAGACTGACAATGGCTTCCTGGTGAGGATTCCTTGTTAGCAAAATAAAAATGCAATGTGTCTGTAACTCAGAAAGGACTCTTTTCTCTCTAAGTTGGGCAAACTTATTGGGACAGTACAGTATGAAAAAGAAATCACAGTCAGATTTAGGATTTGTTGCTGCGTAAAGAAGGCTGATTTTAAATGACCAAGAATCACTGTTACTTTTCCTACTGAGAGATAGAAGACATCCTTTGAGCAACTATGTGACCAAGGACACCTAGTCAAAGGCCTATGTTTTGGGAAATGAGAAATTTTTACTTCTTGTGTCTTGGTGTCCTTGCTGAGATAGCCACACAGGAAAAGCCACATGTAGACGCTCCAGTCCTCTTAGCAAAGCTTAGCACTATCAAGCCACCAGTATAGCAATAAACTATCTTAAACTTCCAAGGAATCCATCACCAATGCATGTCATTAAGTGGCTGCATTCACTGCCACTGGGAGAAGGATCACCTGGCCTGATCTGCCCCAGTTTTTGTCTACTAAATCATGATATAGAGTAGAAAGCTCTGTTCTCACTAAGTGGTGAGAAGGTTTGTGAAACTGGGAGACTCGGCTAGCAATCTGAGGGTAAACAGACCGAGTAACATTTTGCTTTAAGGAAATGCCTAGCAGTGTTTAACTTCATTGACTCTTCCTGAGTAATAAACATGGATATATATATATATATATATATATATATATCCATATATATATAAAATCCACAACAGGCATCCAGATTTCAAGATACCTAAGATGGTCTCTCAGGTGTAATAGACATTGCCCATTTCTAAATCTATTCTTATTAAAATATGGTTTTCTGGCACTTTCAACAAGATTTTGTGAGATGCTATTAAGGTCAACTGGAAGAGGAAAAAGGAAAGAGTCACAGTGTGAAGGATGACCACTGAGGTGATTTGAATAAGAATGTCCCTGTGGGCTCATATGTTTGCATGCTTCATCACCAGGGACCGGAACTGTTTGAGAAGGATCAGAGGTGTGGCTTTACTGGAGGAGTGTCACTAGGGGTAGCCTTTGAAGTTTCCGAAGCCCATGCCATCTCAGGTTCTGGATCACCAGGCAGGAGGAAAAGAGAGACAGCTGGGACTTGTTTAAGCATCTGAAACCTCAAATTCCACCCCAAGTAACACCCTTCTTCCAACAAGGCTACACCTACTACAAGGCCAAACCTCCTAATAGCGCCACTACCTAGGGATATAAGGAGGCCATTTCATTCAAACCACCACACTGGCTAAAGTTCTGGTCATGAACCTCTATTTCAATCAAAATAAATTATGTCAAACAACTGAATAAAGTAATTTTGTTTTATGTTAGTTACACAACTTGAGTACCCCATATCTGAAAGGGTTGAGACTAAAAGGATTTTTCATCTTTTGGAGTATTTTAATATATGTCATAAGAAATCTTGAAGGTAGGACCCAAATCTAAGCACAAAATGTATTTACTGCTCATATATGCTCTATACACATAACCTGGGGAAAACATTAAACAATATTTTTAATGACTTTGTTCATAAAACAGTTTGAATGTTTTGAGATTATTTTTGTGTTTTCTTTTTGTTTTTAAATCCAATACAGGACCCTGCAAATGTCAAGCACACAGTACACCACTGAAATGCACCCCAGTCCCATAAAGCAAAATTAGATGGTATGTGATTGTACACTGTGGTATCATGCCATCAACTATTTTCCAATTTTGGAACAATCTATCCATTTAAAATGGTGTCTTCAAGGTTCACTAGTGGCTATAATGGGAAGCTGGCTCCTGACAGCCTCTGACCAACAGGCCTTCATGTACTGCAGCTAGACCCATAGTTTTTTCAGGCTATGTTATTCATAACCTATGACCTGTACAAGACCCCACTCAAGTGATGTCCCTGTGGTTACTGGGACACATGTCTCTGCACATCCTTGCAAACTCTGATGTTCTTCTTCACTAATCAAACCTTAGGATGAATAGACTTTCTGGTCTACATTTCAGTGCAATTTCTCTCAGGAGAAACAGCCTTACCCTTAGAGAAGTGCTTCTGCGTTAGGACCACAGCAATTACCATGAATTTAGAATGTTTCCTTCATAATTGCTTCTTTGTTTACATTTGTTTGTTACAGGATGAGTGTGTGTACACATTTTGCATGTATGGGATTACACTGTGTATGCAGGTGTAAGTGTACACATACATACATACATACAATCATACATACATACATACATACATACATACATACATACATATGTATGTACAGGTCAACTACAGGAGCCATGCTACAGGTCAATTTCAGGAGCCATGCACCTAATTTTTTTTCAAACAAAGTTTCTCACTGGGACCTGTGGTTCACACATTTGCCAGGGATCCTCCTGTCTCTGCTTCCCCACTGTTGAGAGTAGAAGCACAGGCACCCTGCCTGACCTGTTACATGGGTTCTGGGGACCAGTCTCAGGTCCTCATGTTTATACAGTAAGCAACTTATCACTTTAGCTAGCTCCAGGCTCTGGCAGCTCTGGTCACTTAATGGCATGTTATATCTACTTATCCTTTACTCTTTCTGGTTCTAGCCCAGGTGGTTAATACTATCCATGTTTAAAATCTGGACCTCTATCTCTTATAGGTTTGCATATGTCAAAGACACCAAGCATTTTATTACCCCCCAAAAATGGCATAAGGGATGAATTGCCAAGGGTGGTGGCCTGGTGCTGATAAATGTGCCTCCTCCCTGTGAATTCTATTACAGATGCAAGACTGAGCCCATGAGTATTGTTCTTTTGCCTTAGCTGTAACAATGAATTCAAAAATTATGACTCCAATAAAGAAATCTGCCACTTATGTTGATCATTACTAAGAAATGCTGGGTTTTTCAGTAATATCCCAATTAGCTTTATGGAGTGCACAATGCTAAAAGCTCATATAGATCAACCAAATATTCTTATGACACAAAGTTGACTAATAGGACTAATATAATAAAACCTCTCTCTACAATGAAAACAATGGCTTCAATGATGTCTCTGCTGGTAACGTTAGCCAGGAAATGCAGGCTGTTTCCTGGGAAATTTAAGCTTAAAAAAAAAAAGCATAGGCTGGATACTCAAAGAATAAAGGCGTTAGACTTCAACCATTTTTTTTCTTTAATCTTACCTCCATCCTAAAGAGCCCTAATTTAAAGGCAACCTTAATGTTTTGTTCTGTCAATGCTGGTTACACATAACATAAGAGCCTATAACATAACATAACACTGACTGAACCTTGGGTTTTGAAAATTAACACTTCATATAATTACGTGTCCAGGGGAGAGCTTTATTCTTCTTACTTTAGCAGTACTGGTAGCAGGAAAGCACACTATTAAGATGCTATGGCGTGCTTGATCTCTTGCAAGAATGAGAAGCAGTAAGAATCCTGCTGAGACAGTGAGATAAAAAATGGGCCTTGGTCTCTGCTGGCATAAATGGGACCAACCCCTTTGGAAGCCATTTCACCATTATATACTAATACTCAATGCACAGTGAACCAGTGATTCCACTACTAAAAACATGTTTTAAGTATGTGCTGTAATGGGATAGATGTGTAACCTGTGCCATATTTGCACAATTAAGTTGCATATGTATCAGTAACAAATATATAATAAAATAAATATATCTATATGAAATATTACAAAAAGAACTTTCATCTAACCTTGAAAACAAAAGCTGGATGCTAAAACTGCATGTTATAACACAAGTCTGTTTATAAGAGTTCAAGAACAGGCAAAACCAAACAATCAGGCTTAGAACTAAGTCAGGCTAGGGATTGACTCTGTTAGAGAGCTAGGGAGTAACCAGGATGTGAGAGAATTCCAGAGATTCTGGCCCTGTTCCTTTCTTGCTTAGAATATCATAAAACATACAACTATCATTTATTATTTATTACTATTTAGGCAGACTATCTTAATTTGCAAAGTAAATTGTCTTTCTTATTGAATCACCCAAGGCAGTCTTAATGAACCATTTTGTAAGCCATCTAGGTAAGAGGAGCAATCCAAATGGTTTGTATAATGTCTCTACATTTTCCACATTGCCTATATATGGTTTTATATATAGTGAGTTCTCAGTTAGAAGTAAGTTGGATTTAATTTCATTTTCATTTATTGGGCAGATTTATAATCCATGTAAGAAAGAATTCTTAAATTCTCCTCCTTACTAGAAATTATTATCCTGAGAGAGTGAACCCAGACCCACATAGATATATACCCACATGGTATATACTCACTTATAATTGCATACTAGCCCAACATGGATGTCCTCTGATTCTTCACTCAGTGGGGGATTGGGACAGATGCTGGGACTTGCTATTGGGACTCCAGGTGAGAGTGGTATGGGAGAATGGGGAGACAGAAGGACCCAGAGGGTCCAGGAGCCCCCACAAGGAGACCATCAAGACTGGTGGATCTGGACCCAGGGAGGGGGTCTGCACAAACTGCTGTACCAACCAAGGATAATGCATGCAGTAAACCTATTCAGAACTAGCCAGTGGACAGTGAATTCTCCACAGTTGTGTGGAGAGCAGGGACTGACTCTGACATGACCTCTGCTGCCCCCTATTTACCCTTGTTGGGGAGGCCTTGGTGGCATTCAGAAGAAGGGGAAGCAGGCTATCTGGATGAGACCTGATAGGCTGTGGTCATATGGTGGAGGAGGAGTTCCCCGTTCTGTCACAGACCTAGGGGAGGGGAATAGGGTGAAAGAGGGAGGGAGAGGAAACAGGAAGATACAAGTGACAAGATAACAACCGGGATGTAATCTGAATAAATTATTAATAAAAAACATTTAAAACAACTGAAAAAACTCCTCCTTACACTATAGAAATAGAATGAATACCTTTTATTTCTTATCATTTGTTTGTGTTTATTCCAAAGGCCATGGATTTATTGAGAATGGGAATTATTTTGGGTTGGATTCTCAGGTTGTTAAGTAAGAAGGCCAGCAGGTAAATGAAGATAGTTAAGGACACTCTCAGTAACATGTGCAGGAACAGAGACCTCACTGCTGCCATCTCTGAGAAGGTAAGCTGTGAAGCTTCCGAAGTCATGCACCACTGAATCCCTTTCCAGGTTCCTACGTGGGCCCTAGTGTTGGTTCCACAGGATCACAGATATTTGCAAATTTTGCTAAATAATACTTTTTTCTTCCTGACACTTCTTCTGTGTCAGGTGGCACTAGACGCTGTACTGAGATTTGGGGAATTCTGATAGGGAACGACAAATTGAGAATAGATTCAGTCTGTGTTCATCATCACTGTGCATAGAATGCAGTTACTGACAATGGTGACAACCTAAGAACGACATCCAGGAATATGTGTTATCTTTTATTTACAAAAGTACAAAAATCTACCATGGCACAAATGTAACCTGCTCTGCAAGTGTACGCAATATATGACTTGCAAAATAAGAGAGTTAGCTTTCTCATATTTTGTTTCTGATTTCATGTATGAAAGAAAATGTAATACTTGTCTCTTAGAGTCTGGATTATTACACTTGACATGATGATCCTCAGTTCTACCAATTTTCCAGCAAGCAATATGAATTTTAATGGCCACATAGTAAAGATATATGTATACACACATACATGTTTAGATAGATAATTCCTTTATCTGTGCATCTCCTTCTATCCAATCAGCAATGCTGATTCCAAGACTTCATTAGTGCTATGATTAAGCATTTACTTCTTATATGTTAAGGGTTAAATTTTCATTACAAGTAAAAAATTAAATAACTATTGTGTCAGATGTATTCCAAACAAGATAATATTCATCATTTTATGCTATGTACAGGCATGCTTTTATCTGTTCTTTGGTTAATACTCAAGAATAAGATAGGGTTGCATAGCTTCTTTTGTCATTTGATGGTCAGAAACCAACAGCTCCCCAAAATTGTGCTTTTTATGTATTTACTTCCATACCTGTTAGAAGAGACAAAGAGATATCACATGATTTTCAATAAAGACAGACAAACTCTGGTGTTAGCCTTGTATATGCTCTTGAGCCACATGTAATGATTTTTTTTCAAATCCAGAATCAACATTCATGTTTTAGGAGGCCCTGTTCACACATCAAATATGAGTACTTAGATACACTCAGAAAGACAGTTCTCGATGGTAACGACAATGGTGCTGATGCTGACACTCTCCCACTTCAACACTACTCCTACTTAATAAGAGTTATCAAGACTTTGCTTCTAATTGTGGACCTATGGTCCATTTTGATGACTATTGGAGACCCCCTTTAAACTTAGTTACAACTGAAAAGTTTATCATGTTCTTGTGTGCTTAGAAAGTGTTGGTGCTGGAGGTATTCTCAGGTGTGAATCAGATGAAACAATTGACAAGCCTCTCATACTCAAGGTTTGTATCCGTAGCTCGTTCTTCTGTTTTGGTGATTTCAGTGGCTAGTGGTATTTCCACCAGCTTTGGTGTGTTTGTGACAAGTCATAGGATAAGGAAGTACCCTCATACTCAAGCTTTAGGAACTCTCTCCAGGATAAGTCCTTGTTGGCTCCGATTCCTTAACGACTCTACTTTCTTAGGAATTTATTAAAGGAGTGTACCCCCTTACAACCCAACTATCCTAAATTGGAGGGGAAGAAGATTTAAGAAGAACAAGAATGAAATGTTCTGGGTATCAGTTCCCCAGGGCAAATCCCCTGGCATAATTCTCAGGAGTCTAGGATATCTTGTATCAGACAGAAGAAACCATGCCGTCCGTAGATCGAACCTGGAGGAAACCGTTGGGCTCGCCACCGCAGCCAAATGCCCCAGTTCCACATGCTGTGTGCAGGAACCTCTGATCTCTCTCCTTTTGATTCCTCAATGTCCTCCTCCTAATCGATGGTCCTTTTTGCGATGTATTTTAAAGAAACTAGAATGAGCAAATGCTTTTTCACATTGTTTACATTTGTAGGATTCCTCACAAGTAAAAATATGTTCATGATTTGATAGCTATTCAAATAATAAAATGGTTTCCTATGTTGCTTACATATGTAAAGTTCCTCTCCACTGTGAGTCTTTTCTTTTCGTTTTTTTTTTTTTAACTTTTATTGAATGTCTACGATTTATACATCATGCACCAAAATCCCTCTCCACCTCTCAGTAAAATAAAACAGACAAACAAAATATCTTGTCACAGAAGCTGTAGTGTATCATGCAGTATAGCCTTTTGTCCACATATGTCTACTTTCAAATGTTCATTGTTACGAGTTACGGGTTTGGTTGGAGGCCTACACTATAATTACAGGATCCTCACTGGGACTGCTGTCGGATATCCAATTGTTGCTGTGTGTCAAGGAGATTCTTAACCTTTGAATCTGCAGGCCTGGCCCCCTCATGTGTTCCAGCAGATCATACATGGGGTAGATGTTGGGGTGAGGTCCACTCAGAGCCCTGGATCAGGGCCCGCTCCCTTGTCCTCAGAGCAAGGCCCGCTCTGTCACTCCCATGTCATCATGACAGGGCCAGCTCTCCTGCTTCCATGTTCTCAGGGCAGGGCCCACTCTCTTGCTCCCATGTCATCATGGCAAGGCCAGCTGTTATCATGGCAGGGCTGGCTCTCCATGTCCTCAGGGTGGGACTGGTCCTCCCACTTCCGTGTCCTCAGGCCCAGGCCAGCTCTCCCGCTTCTGAATGCTCAAGACAGGGCCAGCTCTCAGGCTCCCATGTCCCCAGGGCTGGCTCACCTGCTCCCATGTCCTCAGGGTCAGCTCTCCTGTTCTTGGGTCCTCAGGGTCAGCTCTCCTGCTTCCATGTCCTCAGGGCCAGCTCTTCTGCTTCCATTTCCTCAGGGCCAGCTCTCCTGCTCCTGTTCAATTTGCCAGATTCTTGTTGGTCATCAAGGCCTGGATGGCCTCCTACTCCTGTGGATACTGGATCTTGTGAGCCATGAAGCAGGTGGCAAGTGGGAGCCTCTCAAAGTCTCTGTTGAGTAGCTCACAGAAACCATTGATGCTGGCCCAGATCAGCTTCTTGTCCCAGGGAACTTGTGGCTCTGTTGATTAGTGCCTCCTGAGTCTCTGATTTCATTGTATGCGCCATCCGCCATGGGCCCCTGCCTCGATGCTGTCCCTAGTATCCACCTCTACATGATCCAGCTCTTGGCACTGAGCATGGCCCCGGCCCATAAGACGAGGTCTATGAGGCTTATGGTGTGGATAGTGCAGTCCTTGCTCAGGCGCGACTCCAACAGCACCCCCTCCTTGAACGCTATCTTTTGGGCCTGCACTGTGCCAGGCCACAACTGGGAAAGAGCTGTGGTGGCAGCGGAGGCGGTCTGGGGTCCCTGGGAGCTCACTAGAACATGGTCCCATGGTCCTGCAGCAGGAAGGCATGGGCAATCCACATGACAGAATATCCTTCTTTCTGGGAAACACCAGCACTATGTTTGGGAGTTCTCAGTATGTTCCTTTGGTGACTGTGCAGTCACTGCTGTTCCGAGGATCAGACATAGTGTGCGATCGACGCCATCTTGGATGATCTTGGCTTGGGTATTTCTAATATTTCTAACATTGCGCTAAGTATTTCCTCCCAGTCAGGCCGTTCTCGGGAGTGAACATTTCTGTATAACTCTAGAATACAATCATCCTCCTCAGAATGCATTGAGGATCTCATCGTTTGACTCGTGCCCACCATTCTGTCTTTTCTTAGTGACTGAAGAAACTGCAAGCAGTGATGACTTTGCCTTGTTACTTATTATACCTAGAGGATGTCTCTCCATTGTCAGTCTGTTCATGTATTCAAAAAATTAAAAAAGCAAAATGAAGCCTTTTCCACGTTGCTTATAGAGTTTCTCACCACTGATTACTTCATAAGCCCAAAAAGAATTGTGAATACTAAGGTTTTATCAAATGCCATGCTTGCATAGAAAGATTGCTCTTCAGTGTGACTTTATTTATGTGTTTGAATCAATTGTAGTAAATGAAGATTATCTCACATCACCTATATACATAAGGTTTGGTTTCAGTGTAAATTGTTGTAATTAGTCAAATGACTGAAAGTTTTAAACACATTTCTTACATCTGTAATGGTTCTCTCTGATGTAAGTTTGTTCGCGTCTTTAAATGCTACTCAAAAAAAGCCTTTTCTTTTTATTAATATTTTATTAATTTATTCATATTACATCTCAATTGTTAGCCCATCTCTTGTACCCTCCCATTCCTCTCTCCCTCCCACTTTCCCCCTACTCCCCTCCCCTATGTGACTGAGGGGGACCTCTTCCCCCTGTATATGCTCATAGGGTATCAAGTCTCTTCTTGGTAACCTGCTATCCTTCCTCTGAGTACCAACAGGCCTTCCCATCAAGGGGACGTGGTTGAAAATGGGGCACCAGAGTTCATGTGACAGTCAGACCCCACCCTCGACTCAACGGTGGAGAATGTCCTGTCCATTAGCTAGATCTGGGGGTTTGAAGCTTACCGCCTATATTGTCCTTGGCTGGTGCCATAGTTTGAGCAGGACCACTGGACCCAGATCCACACGTCATAATGTTCTTCTTATAGGTTTCTAGGACCCTCTAGATCCTTCTATTTCCCCATTTTCCCATGCTTCTCTCACCTAAAACCCCACTAGGATGTCCTCCCATCTGACCCACTTTCCTGGTATGTGAAGATTTTCATGGGACATGCCCCTTGGCTAGTGTCTTGATATAAGTGAGTATATACCATTTGACTAAAAAAAAAAAAAAAAAAGCCTTTTCTAACTGCTTACATACATTTAGATTCATTCTCCTGTGAAAATTTCATGAATATCGAAAGGAACTTGGATAATAGATAACTTTAGTGTGCCACTAAAATACATGTGTTTTCTCTCTGGGGTCAGGTTTCACATGTACTTGAATATAAATGAGACTCCTGAAGGTCTTCCCATATTGGTTAAATTCATAGTATTTCTCTCCAGTGTATGAGCATGCTAGATAAAGCTTTCAGGATAACTGAAGGCTTTCCCACATTCCCCAAACCTAAAGAAATTTTCTTCATATATCTCATGTTCATAAGTCTTGTGTCAAATCTTAACAATGACAGGCATGTATAGGGATGAATGACCAATGAAGGTTTCACAAGCATTTCACTCCACAAGGAGATTTTGTTTCATGACAGTAACTGGAGCCTCGCTAGAGAGTTGTCCATATAGACAGTCTTTCTGTTGTCTCTTAACTTCTTCACTTCCTCTGTATCTCCTGGAGTTTTCATACTCATTTTCAGTGTTCTGATCTTCCTGCATATTTCATATAACAGCCATGTTCCTACAGGTCTCCTATGTCATGTCTTCACTGGAATCTCTGCTGGGAAGAATCAAGCAAAGTCAAGTTTTCCAGGATGAGGTTCCCAGATGTAGTCTCAAGAGCTACAGGCTCCTGGAAGCTGAATATTACAGAAGCTGAAGCTAGCACAGGCTTCTGTACATAATGAACTCAATGTGCTTCATACTGACACCCTCTCATTTCTGAATGCTGGGGTCTTAGAGACCTCTACAGATATATTGAGGCTAGTAGAAATAGAATAACAGGGGCTGAGTCACATGTGACACCTCTCAGTAACTAGAAGAGTCAGAAAGTATTCCTCCTTCAAGAAGTTTGGAAGTTATTATTGGCAAAAAAAATGTATTCACAAATTATCAAGGTCAACTTTCAATAATTCTGTAGTTACAGCCACAGAGCATCTGCCAAAGCAGAACACAGATGAAGCAACAAAGGCATCAGTCTCCATCTGTGGTTGCATATCCATAAGATTTAGAACCCATTAAGCAAGAATTTTTTAAAAAACACAAAAACATTGCACCTGTCCTGAACATTATCAGGCTTTTCTTCATGTCCTTATTCCCTAACCAACACAATATAGTGATTATTTATCTCATATTTGGTGTTATAAGTCATCTGGAGGGATGCACATAACTTCTATGCAAATACTAAACCATTTTATAGAACAGAGTTGAGCAGGAAAGATTTTGAGATCTTTAGGGGTCCTGGAAATATCTCCTGTAGATATTGAAAGATAGCTATAATTTAGTTAAACAAAATACATATTATCTTAAAATTAAGTACCATGGAAGAGCAGAAAGGAGAGGAATGGGTAAAGGTGAGTTGGACTCCACAGTAGAATGAGTATCATCTCATTCTACTGTGCAATCTATGAGTGCAATCATAGATGCACTAACCCTTAATAAACAAGTGAAATTTGCATCAATACATAAAGAATAACAGTGTGCACTTCTCTAGTAGTGCACTCTAAGATGAGGGCATAGACAGAGCAAGTTTTAAGGGACGAGAACATGTGGACCACTTTAGGAACTCTAAAGGAGTTCTAAGGAGACTAACTCCAAGGCTAGAGCAGAACATGTGGGAGGATATGGAAGATGACGTCAACAAGGTACTGGACATCTGCCCATATGACCTTAGACCTTGTTTATACTCTGGGGTAGAAAGCAATGGGAAGATTTTCAATAGAGAAGTCAGATGACCTAACTCCACCTCAATGAACAGACCTAGGCTCTTCTGTTGACTGAGAAATGAAGGACTGGAGAGATGGCTCGGCAGTTAGGAGAATTTTTGCTCTTACAGAAGACTCTAAGCTCAGTTCATAGAACCTATACTGGGTAGATTACAACCACCTTTAACTCCAGCTCCAGGAGATCTGTCACTCTTATCTGGCTTCTGTTGGCACCTGTACATGCATGCATGTACACACACTTGAATAAAATAAAGCCAACTTTTAGAAAGAAAGGAAATAAGGAAGGAAGGAAGGAAGGAAGGAGGGAGGGAGAGAGGGAAAGAAAAATGAAGTGAAGCTCAACAGAAGATTTCTTGGCTCAGCCTCTGACTCTAAAGTTTACACCTTCCTGTTGTTAAGAGGAAGAAAAGGGCAAAGCATCTTAAAAGAAGTCTATCTCTTCCTTCCTGCCTTTATTTATTTATTTATTTATTCATTCATTCATTCATTCATTCATTATATTGCCAAATAATTATTATGTTTTGTCCTGCAGAATTTAATGTTTTAAAGTATATTACCTAATATAGCCATCGTTTTGTGTTGAGCGTACTGTCCTGGCTAGTTTATGCCTACCCACTTAACACACACTAGAATCATCAGAGAGAAAAGAACCTCATTTGAGCAAATACCTCTATAAGATGGGCTGTAGGCAACCCTGTGGGACATTTTCTTAATTTGTAATTGATGCTTGAGGACTCAGCTCATTGTTGGTGAGACCTTGCCTGATCTGGTGGTCCTGCATTCTACACCCAGCGGAGGATCAGGACAGATACTGGGATTCACAGCTAGACTCTGGGTGAAATGTTGCGAGTTGTATGGAAGAGTTGGAGGATGGAAGGATAGCTGGGATGGATTGTCAGGAGCTTAACAAGGAGACTATGAAGGCTGGCAGATCTGGACCCAGGGGAGCCTGCACAAACTGATGCACCAACCAAGGACATTGCAAGCAGAGAGCAAAGACCCCTGTTCAGATATATTCGATAGACAGCTCATTCTTATGTGGGAAAGGGGAGGGGAGAGCAGGGGTCTGCCTCTGACACAAACTCTGGAGCCCGAGATTTGATCACTGCTCCTTGGCAGAGAGGTCCTGTGAGAACACAGAGGAAGAGGATGCAGGCTATCCAGCTGAGAGTTGATAGGCTGTAGTCGTATGGTGGAGGAGGAGAACCCCATCTGTCAGAGCAGAGGGAAGTAGGGTGAAAGAAGGAAGAGGATAAGAGCCAGGGGATTACAATTGGGACATAATGTGAATACATTATAATAAAGCAGGCTGAGCAAGCAATGAGAGCAAGCCAGTAAGCATCACCTGTCCATGGCCTCTGCACCCTGTTTGAATTCCTGCCCTGACTTCCCTCAGTGATGAACAGTGATCTGGAAGTATAAGCCAAATAAACCCTTTCTTCCTCAACTAGCTTTTTGGTCATAGTGTTTCATGACAGCAATAGAAACCCCAACTAAAATGGGTACATAGCACCTATTGTCTCTGCACTGTTTAAGAACACAATATTTAGGAAGCTGTGGGCCCAGGGTGAGGACGATCTGACCCAGGGTAAGAAAAAAGCAATCCCAATCAAAGATCTCGTAGCATAGGAAAGGAGACCAGAGAGAACAAATGTAGGAAGGAGTGTAAAACACTGAGTACAGACTGAAAATTCATCTGAATGTTGCACAGAAAGGAACTAGGAATATACTTATCATTGTCTTAGCTATATAACTCTGAGATACATATCCAAAGGTCTTCGTGTCCTGCCACAGAGGCACTTGCTCATCCACGTTCACTGTGGCTCAATCCACATTAGCTGGAAAATGGAGTCAATTTAGATGTCTGTCAACAGCTAAATAGAAGAAGAAAATGTGTTGCATATATACAATGAAATATCATGCTTTCATAAATAAAAATGAAAACAAAATTTGCAGATAAATGGATGGATTAAGAAAAAATTACAATGAGTGAAGTAACTCAGGCTCAAAAAGACAAGCGCCTGCATCCTAGCCTCAGATTCTTATTTCATGAGTTTATCTTGGAGCACAAAGGGAAACCAAGAAACTAGAATGGGGCTGCTAGGGCTTATAGTTACAGGAGGATAGTAGGTTATAGGTAAAGCAAAGATAGAAAGGTGGAATGTGGGGGGATGGGTCAGAAGAACTTGAGCCAAGAAGGAAACGGGGGTTCAGAAGGGTGTATGAAAGCCATGGGGAAGCCTACTAGCTCAAGCTCACAACTTAATTAAAAGTATGATTGGAGAGATAGTAGAATGCGTGTGATATTGTTTAAAAGCTGGGGAAATATTAAGGGTTAAATGATTAAATGAGAGTTGGAGCAGGGAGACGGGGAAGAGGAGAAATAGTGGGTGGGTTAACCAAAACTAAGGACGCATGAATATACCTTGTGGAAATCCACTGGTAAATAGGATAATTGCAAAATATAATTTTTCTTTAAAATAATAGTTGGCATGAAATCACCCCTCATGGATGGGCAATGCCACTTCTAGAAGACATGGATAGTTTCTAATTAAATTTTACATCTCAAAAAAAAATCACAGTACAAGATATGAGATACCTCCCTATCTTTTATTGGTCATGGAAGCCCTAGAGAACTCCACAATGACATGGCCTATTGCCGTTGCCCTTCTTTACCACTATCACAACATGGCAGACCTTTGATAAAGACAGCCATACATTTTGGCTATAGGATGTGGGGACATCAGTCTCAAATAGATCAGGAAAGCTCTTCCCTGATGGCTAGCTTTCACAGTGCCAGAAGATGCTATGCAGGCTCCTGGGAAGAAAAGGAAAACAATGACATTGTATTGTATTGTATTGTATTGTATTGTATTGTATTGTATTGTATTGTATTTTGTTGTGTTGTGTTTTATTTCTTAAAGACATCATCATCCCCCACTGTTCCCTACCTCTCCATCTCCTCCTCTTTATGGTCTCTACTTCTAACTGTTATTGGTATACTTAAGATCACTCATATATATGTGTGTATCCAGGAGTAACCACTTCAGATTGGACAACCCATCTATATGGATTTGAGGGAGTGAAGGGAACTCCTGGGAACTAATATAAGGAAGCTGACTTGGAGGGACCAGCTTTGTAATGGCACTGGTCATCAGCTTCCAGGAAAAGAAGCTAGCTCAGAACTGAAAGGATGCTGGCCCTCAGTATCATGACTGCTATGGCTTGAAGTACAGGGGAAGACCCCTCCTAGCTCTATTGGTATGACTTTATACAAAATGAGCAAGTGACTGTAACTGCAATAGAGAAAGAGTTTTGGTGGCCATATGCTGGTAATGAAATTTCCTGGAGTGGGTAGAAGGATTTCTCTTTAAGCTTCTGACCACCTCTAAGTTTTTATTACCTACAAAGCACATTTATATCATCACAGCTGCTGCTTGAGATGG
This sequence comes from Acomys minous, assembly GCF_964271855.1. NCBI lineage: Eukaryota > Metazoa > Chordata > Mammalia > Rodentia > Muridae > Acomys > Acomys minous. The sequence continues at coordinate 57,264,380 of NC_140490.1, forward strand.
GGTGTTGTACCACTGGCAGTTCAAAAATCTATCATAAGTGGGTTACACGGTTGGCAAGAAGCATAAAACAGCTCTAATTACATTAGATATTGACATGAGGCTATGAAGAAATTACAGACATGTTTTCATCTTGCTTCATTGTTTCATCCAGAACAACCAAGAACTGAGAATAAAATGCTCAAACAGGAGGAAAGAGGCTCATCCACTCCTGGGTTCTCTCCACTAGTGAGAGAAGCGCTCATTCAAAGTGCCCCCTGACATCTGAACCTGGCCAAGTTGAGGCCCACCACCCTGCTTGTCAGCCACAGTGAGGTGGTCACTCTGCTTTGAGAATACTGCATATCATTCAGAATTATTGTGGGGGACAAAAGCTTTTCACAAAGTGGATCTAAAGGATGCTGTTGGGATGGTTCAGTGTTTCTGGTACCTCAGATCCAGGATCACCCATATGTTTGTACACTGGATGCATGTTAACTTCCACAGTGTCACTGCAACACTCTGGGTTCATTTCCGTTCAAGAAAGCTTTACTTCACAGCTGTATTTTTGTGTGTTTGCCCTCTGTGTGGGAAGTTCTCCCCATATTTCTTCTAAGGTTCCTCTTGGTATGCTTGAAGCTAACAAATGACACCCTAACACAGCGAGGCCTGGCAGCTTCTATCCTGTCATGGTCCCCTCAGAAGTGACTGATCACCCCATTCTTGTGAATCACTGGAACTTTATGTTGCTGCAATAAAAAGGCCTCTGTCACCATGGACAGTTCTTCATCCACTACTTCTTCCTAGCTCCTCAAGGTGTTGGATCCCAGGGCCTGCTTGGAGCAGCTGTACACTGATGAATACCTCTTTCTTGAAAAATTGAATATGGCCTTCCTAATCTACCCCCACTGACCCCTGCAGTCCATGTGGACTTTCCACATGTGCTCAGGGGCCACCTCTTGCCCAGCATGACTTAATGGGACTCGCACCTGTGTGCTCTTAGTCTACCTATTAGACCTGCCCTCAGGAAAGGTGTGTGTAACCTGCTGGGCCCCAACAGAGGACTCTGGCTCTCTTTCTGGCCACTTTCTGCTGAGGGAGAATGCATGCCCTGGGTATCTTCTCATGCCCATTTTCCTTGCAAGCACACCACCTGCATCTCTCAGGAACCGTTGAGTGAAACAAGGTTATTGTCATTTGGCATATTTCCTCAAGTTACCACCTCTGTATCTTTCACTGACTGGGATGTTCAACTCACCACCTTGTCAGGTATTTCCTAGAAAGTAGCTATCTTGGTAGGAATACACTAGACACAGGTCAAACAAGGGCTACAATGGTCTCTTCCAGGATAAACAAGTGTAATGTGGGAAATTCACTTGGGCATTGGGCTTTCTGTCATAACAAAGTTTAGCCAGTGACATATGTATTTTAAGTCCCATGACAAACTCTCAGAGCAGGCGTAGGGCTTATGGCCACTTCCTGAACAGAGCCCTCTAAACCAAATGGATCTGGGGTAGAGCTCAGTGGAAGAACCTTCACCTAGAATGCCTAAAGTCCTGGGTTCAACACTCAGCACAACAATAACAAAATTTAAAAACAGCAAAGTATCTACCAATTTGTAGAACCAAAATATTCCCTTACTTGTATTTCTGAGAAAATGTACAGAGAAACGAAACCTTAATCTTGCTCTGTCTTTGCTTTGCTTCTCAGTCAACTACAACCTGACCTTCCATCTTAGCAGATTTGGGAAAGTAAAAGTAACAATCTCAATTTTGAAAAGGTGCAATTTATTATTTGAAACCAAAAACACATCAATTATGTTTTTTTGGGATTTTTATCACCAGCCTGTGGTGCCTTGGCCCTCAGCAGTGATTGTGGTGGACAATTTGTACAGACTCAGTAGTGAATAGACATGCTAATGTGTGTTCACTTCTCTTGGATCCTAACAGGCAACTTACCTGGGTCATTTCTATGGTTTCTACAAACTGGGACAGCTCACTTAAAACAGGCTCCAGCCATTCAGACTTAGGCAGTCAGTCACAAGATTTATCTCTATATTGTCATCAAGCTAGAAGGGGCAGAATATCATTCAGCTACCTCACAAATCCTCACAGAGTTTACTGCTCTTCCTATGTTGATACAACTTGGGAGTATGTGTGTTTAAAAAATATACAGTGATTTCTCCAGTCCTGCTGTGTATACAAATCATACTAAGGGCAGGCCTCATGTCCAGCAGTAGATGGTCAACAAAAAACAAACTCAAAGGTATTTTTGGAGATTTTTTTAGTCTCATATTGCTTTGTTTGGGCTTCTTTTTTTACCTTGCTGGGTTTTTTTTTGCTTGTATATTATGGTTCCTGACTTTGTTTTTATGGTGTGGGGTGTGTGTGTGTGTGCGCGCACATGCGCACGTGCATACATGTTTCTTGGCTTTTTTTTCCATTTGTTTGCTTTATTTTATTGTTTGTTTTCTAAAGAGACAGAGAAAGATGTTGTGGAGTAGCATGGGTAAGGATGTAGAAAGATCTGGGAGGAGATGGAGAGGAAGCAATGCTCTGAATACTGGTGAAATTGTATGAAAATGTTATTTTCAATAAGAATAAACATTTAAATGGAAAAACTATTGTATAAGATGAAAAGAAAGAGTGATATTGGCTTAATTAATATTATATTCAATCCAATCCAAAAATACTATCAAGTAAGTCAATTCATTGGTTTCTTATGGCCACTATAAGAATCTACTACCAATGCAGAGAACTTAAAGAGGACGTATAACCAGCCTGAGGGCTCACACCTATAATCTTAGAACTTAAAAAATTGAGACACAGAGATCATAAGTTTGAGGCTAGCCTGATCTATATAGTCTCTCTTTGTAAAAAAAATTTTTTAAGCTAAATAAGTATTAAAAGTAAAACAAGACATATAATATATGGAAGACAGAAGTCTAGAATGGGCTTCACTGGACTGAAATCAAGATGTTGATACATTTTGTTCCTCAAAAGTCCATAGAAAATACATTTTCTCGCCTTTTCCGGTCTCAGGGAGTGCCTGTATTCCTTGGCTTGTGACCCTCCCACCTACAAAGTCAGCAATGGTCATTGAGTCCTCATTTATTTAAGGTTGACTGATTAGCAAACCTGATCCTATTTACACCTTTAGAGCCCCCTGCCATGTAATAGAACATATTCACACATTCTGGTGACAAAATAGGTGTACGGTGGAAAGAGGGCCCACCACCAGCAAAAGAAATCTTATTAGTGACATACGATTTAGTCCCTTGTTCACATTTCTTTAAAGTTTTCAATACTTACTGTTCTAGTAGTCACGTTGCATGTGCTCAGCAGACCCTAAGCGCCAGGGTGCTCCTTAGAGGTTCTTATGCATAGAAGCCTGAGATGCCTCTGGGGTGAGGCAAGAACCAACTTCATCATTTTCTGGGCTATTGAGATATATCTTCAACATCTCTCCTCTCCTCTCTCCCTTCCCCTCTTCTCCCCTCCCTTCCTTCTTATCCTCCTCCTATCTTCTCACCTGGCCTTCCTTCCTTCCTTCATCCATTAATTCATTCTCTCTCTTTCCATATAGAATGAAAGAAGAAAATATAATTTTATAACCCCACAATTAGCCTCAGTTTGTTTCACCTGCTCCTTCTTCTCCTCCCACCTTGCTGCCGCACCTCTACCACACCTGGTCTGTTGGAGACACTGGACTCTGCTATTCTCTGATGCTCTCTGCTGCACCTGCTCATGGGAAATTCTTTCCTGAATGCATCTTCTGCTCACACTTCATGGTCCTCTTCAGCAACAGAACCCCTGTGAGACCATGTCACCATATTAGCTACTTTGCTGTTGCTGTGACAATATACATGACAAGAGCCAGTTAAGGGGGAAAAAAGGTTTACTTTAGCTTACAGTCCTAGATGGATCCAGGTCATCACAGCTCATGGCATGGTGACAGGATTAGGAAGCTGGCTGATCACATATCATCCTTAAACAGGAAACAGAGGAGAACAGAAGATAGATGAGATTATAAATCCTCAAAATCCACCACACCAGCAAGGCTCCACCTCTTAAAGGTTCCATATTTTTTCTAATCAGTGCCATCAATGGGGGACCAAAATTTTAAATGCATGAGCCTATGAGGAACATTTCTCACCCAAACCACCACATCTGAGGATGTGAGTTCACTGCTATATTTATTAACCTTTAGGTTAACCTGAGTTATTCGGGAAAAAAAGAACCAGTAAGACAAATCTATATCAGCATCCCCTGATATCAATTGGGTGGTGGTTCCAGAACATATCTGGATACTCAAATCCAAGAAAGACCTTTTGGTAGGTCATCCCACTTCAATGAACTTATTCAAGGTAATCAATCTGTCACAGCCAGGGCCAGAGATTAGCCTACTCGAGATGATCCCTCACAGCATGCCAAGAGGGCTTGCCTCCTTGGTTCTATTAAGTTGACAGTATTACTTGTCACACTCATGGGGTGAAAATGTCACATGTCGACTACATAGCTGGGCATCAGAGACTAGCCAAACTGACAAAAGCTATCATGATTTTTTTTTAGCACTTTAAGGTGAAAATCACCATAGTTTCATCTCACTGTCTCACTCACCATGTGTCATGATAGTGTGCCATGGTTGCCCAAGGAAAGCCCAACAAACATGGGCTGAATCCAGTCCCAACAAAAGATATTCAAATAAGGAATTTATAGGGCATGTCCTCTCTCTCTCCACTGTGCTTGCCTGTGACTAGTAAAAAATAAATGCCTTCAAAAACAATTACATCTACTCCAAATATTCTTGGTACTTGAAAAATGGCAAACCAGGAGGCTGGAAAGATGGCTCAGTGGTTAAAAGCTCTTCCAGAGGTCCTGAGTTCAATTCCCAGCAACCACATGTGCCACACAACCATCTATAATGGGATCTGATGCCCTCTCCTGGCATGCAGGTGTATATGCAGATACAGCACTCATATACATTAAATGAATAAATAAATCTTCTTTCTTAAAATGGCAAACCACAGCTTGGAGCATCAGAATGGCCAAATACTCCTAGCCAGCCATGCCCATGGATTGAAAAAAAAAGCTATAGAAAATTTGTTTGGTCTGTCTAACTGGGAATTTTCCCAGGACTGAGTAGTCCCCTCTGCTATCCACATGGAGCAGACAAAGCCCAAGACAGTGCACAGATGTATATGCAGAGACTCACATTAGGATAGAATGCTTGCTAGTAAAGACAGAGATGAGCTGCTGGGGGACCACATCCCAGCATCCCTGGTCAGCAGGGCAGAGATGACTAAGCAGTTAGCCAGCTAGCTGTAAAGCACTGGGGGATTGTAGGAAGGGAGAAGCGGAAAGGCAAATCAACCAGTCTTCCCCATCTGTGGAAGGCCTCCTTACTGGAAGAGATACAGCTTAAAGAGGATCATTTCCTCTTTTTCTCTTCCACTAAGGCCCATATGGTTTTATAATGGCATTTTAAGCTCTGTTAATGTGGGTAATGTAGTTTGGAGAAAGCAAAAAGGCCCAATTATAAGAATCAATATACTGTGTGGAAGGCGAACAAAAGCCTCTATTAAATATGAAGCAGGGCTTCCATTCCAACCAGAACTAGGCCAAACAGGGAGACTGAAACCCTTGCGTGAGGCTGATATGAGTGGGAAAGAAAGGCACTGCAACTCAATTCATTAATTCCTCCTCCTATTGAAAATGCTGTGGCATCCTTGTGCAAGTTATATTAGCTGAGCAATCCCAGGCCCATCCAACACAAATAACATGGTATTAGCTACGATCTCAGACCTAGCCCAGCACAGGGCACGTTACAGGTCTTCAGAACATATTTATTAAATTAATGGGTGGGGGAGAGGTGTGCAAATGGTTTGTGGGTGCCCTTCTATTTCTTTAATTGAGCCCTTTCAAAGTGTGATCCCTCATTAGTATCAGCCACTTCACCAGGGAACTTAATAAAAGAAAAAGAGGGTCCACCCCTCCCCCCCAAATTGTGACAGTGGGATCCAGCGATTTGTCTTGATTCTCACTCATGAAAAAAAAAAGTTTGAGAAACTCGTTTCCAGCAAATCCTAGGAACTTGATCACCCAAGAAACACACACTTCTAGAATTACGGCAACAAAGGGGTGAATCTCACATGTCCCCTGCCCTTATCGAGTCCTTTTCAATAACATCTAATAACAGATGGGTCTTTAAGGGTACAGTCAGAAGTTTGGTTCTTTCCCACAGTGTGAGTTGTGTGTTAGGAGTTCCTTAACTCATGGATTGAATCTCAAAAGTCAATGTTTCTCAAGTTCTATCTAACAAAAATAAGAGTTGGGTCCATCTTTTTCAGGGATTCAAATATCTAATTGAAGCCTTGGCCATCTGGGAAGTGCAAGTCAAAACTTTATGAAGACTGTTTCATCCCAATGAGAATGTCTACCACCAAGAAAACATGAAATGCTTTATAGGGTATAAAGATATGAATCCTTATAGGGTGCCATTGGGAATGTAAATTAATTCAGCCATTATAGAAGTCAGTGTGAAGGTCCCTAAAACTAGTAAAACTATCATATAGTCTAACATTATCGCTCCTAGGTGGACACCCTGAGGGGCTAAGTACATATATCACAGATTTTTCACATCTGTGTCTATTGTTGCACTATTCATAATAGCCAAAACACAGAGCCAACTTAAGTAGACGCCCATCTACAGGTGGGTGGACAAGAAACAATGTGGCACATTATAGTGACTTTTCACTCCAACATAAAGAAGGAAATTGTATCTTTTTCAGGAAAAAAAATGAATGAAACTGGAGATCATCATAGTAAGTGAAATAATTCAGACTCAAAAAGACAGTGTCATGTTTTCCCTCATATGAACATCTAGACCTAAATATTTATAATGTACTAAAATAGAGGTAGAAGAGGCACTATTTGGAGGAAAGTGGGGACCAGTTGGAGGGCACGAAAAGGGGTCATAGAGTGAATATGAGCAAAATACAGACTACCCATACAGAAAATGTTGCCCCAACATGCATAATTTTGTACAATTAACAAAATAAGTACTTTTGTCAAACAAGTATCTGAGTATCCAAATCACCTAACACCTTGCTCATATTCTCCTCCCACTTCCCAGCTCAATCTGTCTCCAAAGAGCCAGTAAAGGATAAAAAGTGTCACCAACTTGTCTGTCAGCCAAGTTCTTTTACCCATCCTCATTCAGCCACTGATGTGTCTGTGATTAATCCTGTATCAAAATGTGTGAAACACTGTCAAGGGAAGGAGATAATTTACCTAACTGGAATATGGGTGATTGGCACAACCACAGAGCTTTCAAACTCTAGAGTCCTCTGCCAAGGCTATGCCTGGTACCTTGAGATATTTCATCCATCCCATGGTCACTATTAGCACTCTCTTTTTGGGGACCCCTTCTTGGCACTGTAGGCCACTCTCCTGTGTAATATTATAGAGCTGCCTCCTACGTGGTAGTTTCCTACCTCCAACTCACTGTGAGTTGTCGGGGGTAATTTTCACTTTGGCTTAGCATTGCAGAGTGACCACAGCAAAGTGGTCACTTGAGACCACTGTCCTCATTCCAGAGCCTAGGACTCTGCAGGTTTTTTCATCATCTATAGACATGAATAAACTTCAGGTTACCCAGGAGACAAGTCCAAGCTTTGCCTGGCTCCTGTCACGACCCTCCAACAAGTCTCTCCAAAGGAACGTGCTGACCCCCAGCATTCTTTCCTAAATTCTCGGCTTCCAGTGTTCCATCCTCAAAAGCGAGTCTTGGATGAACAGTTAGCAAAACTTGTTCACATAAATCTCCTGACTCATGCTGCTACAACAAAATACCACAGGCTGTGTGATTTGAATAGCAAGAAATTATTTCTCGGAGTTCTAGAGATTGGAGACACCCAAGGTCAAGTCCACAGCAGATTCAGCATCCGGTGATGGACTGTTTCCCGTTTGTACGTGGCTGTCTTCTTGGTGAGTCCACTCATCGCTGAGACAGGAAGCAAGCCTTCTTGAGACTCCTACAAGAATGCTATTCCCGTTCCCCAGGATTCTACCCTATAGCCTCATCTAACACTAATCACTTCCTGTTGTGATCAATTTTGTGGGTCAATTTAACTTGATTAACAGCTTCTTGCAGAACAGGCAAAGGTGTTTGGTGTTTTCAGAGAGGACTGGTATGTATAGGTGAGCAAATTAGGTGTAAAAGATCCTCCCCAATGTGAGCTCTGTTCAATGTGCCAGGGGCTAGACCTTTCTCTTTTTTTCACAGTAATATTTATTCTTTCCTACTGCTGTCCTCACACATAAAACTACAAGCCCTTCAGCAACCAGGCTCTTGCTTTGCTGGGCAGCTCTCTTAAAGTTCTCAGAGCCTGTGTCAGTCCCTGACTAGAAGCTGCATCGCTGCCTTAACCTCTTGTCCCAAGGCCTCTGGATTCTTAGAGTGAGCTGCATTACCATATTCTCTGACTGACTATCTGGCTTTTGAGCCGTCGTCATGTAACTTCCAGCCTCCATGATTCTGTTAGTCAGCTCTACGTTGCTATAACAAAATACCTGAGGTAACTTTAAAAGGGAGGGAAGGTTTCAGTGTTTCAGAAGTTTTAATCCAGTTCACACTGTGGTTTGGGACGTGTGGCGAGATGGCATGGTGAGGAAGGAGCACATGTGGGTGAAATTGTTCAGGTCCGTGGAGTCTGAGAATCAAAGAAAGAGTTTGAATATCTCCTTCAAATGCATGTGTCTCCAGTGATATAACTTCATCCAATTAGGCTATGCCTTTTGAAATTGTCAGCACAGCCCACAACTTTTGGGAGATACCTATATCATAACAGTCATCAAGCTAGTATGTATGTATGCATGTATGTATGTATGTTGTATGTATTTTATTTTATTTTATTTCTCTGAAGGCCCTCACAAGTCCTAATGTTTCTACCATATTGGACTTAGGGGCCCAGCATGTGAATTTAAAGGGAGCACAAGCATTCAGTTCATAATAGATTTTCTCTGAAACATGCAGTTGGTTGAGACCTGTGGGATCTCAGAAATTGAGGTTGTATTTTAACATCCTTATGTACTATACATATAAATAACTAATATTTATGTTGTGCTTCCCAGTTTAATAAAGTACCCCCCTGAAGTGTTAGAGATGTAATGGCCGTAATGGAAATCAATGCATTCTGTGAGAAATAGAGATGTTTAGAGTTTAGAAATCTAAAAGCGAGAAGGACCACTTACTGCTGGGGGTTGGGATGCTCTTAAGAATTATTGCTAGCCTCGGAGGAAGGATAGCGGACTACCAAGAAGAGATTTGATACCCTAGCACCATATTCAGGGGGAGGAGGTCCCCGTCAGTCACAGTCATAGGGAAGGGGGATTGGGGTGAAAAGTGGGAGGGAGGGAGGAATGGGAGGAAGCATGGGACGGGATAGAAAATGAGATGTAATATGAATTATTTTATTTTTCAATAAAAATGTGTTTAAAAAAAAAGAATTATTGCTAGCAACATAGGATTAGTTCAGAATTTCAGCAAAGCAGCTCTGGAAACAGACCTCTATTCAGACATGCCACTGGTTCTCCACCCTCCTCCTCCGAGTCTCATCCTCATCTCTCTGGTCTCTCCCATTTTGCTACTTATTTTTCATCAACTTGGTACAAAACTAGGGTTGCTTAGGAAGAGGGAATCTCAGCTGATGAACTTCCCCCACCAGAATGGTCTGTAGGGATGTCTGTAGAGCATTTTCTTAAGTAATGATTGGTGGGGAAGGGTTCAGCCCGTTGTGGGTGGTACCACCCGTGGGCCTGTAGTTTCAGAAGATATGGGAAGAATCCAGTATGAAGTATACCTGTCTGACTTAGTAAGAATCCAGAAGAAGCAGGAAAAACTTCATGTCTCCTGTCCCCTTCATGCGTCTCACTGCAAATCTATCTCTAACTATTTTATTATCCTATAATCTCCCCTCCACCGGATGTCTGCTGAAGCCAATGCACACAACTTCTCTACTTAACCAGAGAGTTCAAATATTGATAACAACTGCCCCTCAGTGTGCAGAAGGCCCTGGCCAGGAGACATTGAGCATTCAGGGAAATGTGTAAAGCCAGTTGCTAAACTGCACTCCACGTTTGGGCTCTCCATAAGGGGCCAGTAAATAGAGCACATGAATAATTTTACAGCACAAGTAAAATCACTTCCGGTTGTACAGCATGCCTTCTCTGTGATGCTTAGAGATGGTTTGGACATGCCTCCCACGATTCCTTCCTCACAACCCACTCACTACTTCCCGTTGACTGTACTGAATGCAAAATAGCTGATTTTGACCTCTGAGTACAAGAACTTTGATGTTTTCCCAGGCTTAGAGCCCTCTCCGCTCCATGAAAAATATCTGAAATCTCAACAACTTATCTGCTGTCTCCCTTGACTCCTTCAGCCTCATAAGCGCCATTTTCTCTACGTTTCCATTCTTGGCATCTGTGCTCCCTAGACTACTCTAGTTGGGAAGCCTCCCCTTCAAAAATCATCTCATCAATGCTGGACTCTGGCTGTGTTCCCTTCCAAGCTCGCTAAGCCCTACTGAGTACATGAACAATCTTTTTGGTTGCTTGGAACCGTGCCTTTTGCCCATGTTAGGAGACTTCTGAGAACAAATGAGTTTCGGTGGAAGACAGAGTCCTCATCCCCCACCCCAATGTATCTTTAAAAAAATAAAATAAGATAAAAGCCTGATGCTCAGTGAAAATGTTACAGTGGATTCTGAGGCCACACAAAGTTCTAAATCCCATACACTGTGTTTTATCCCCTATTCAGATTATGACCAAGTTTAATTTATAAGTTAGTCATAGTAAGAGAGTAATAACAATAATCATACAGCAATTATAACAATATATTGTAATAAAAGTCATGTAAATGACCTTTTCTCTCTCTCTTCATCACGGACCCAGTGACAAAGGGTTTATTCACTTTCCTGGAGGCATAGAGGTGAGCAACTTGTGCTCAGAGTGGCAACTTAAAACTTGTGAATTATTTGTTTCTGGGCTTTTCCGTTCCATTTTCAGACTATGGTTGAGCATGGATGGTGAAACTGCAACAACCAAAACCACAGATAAAGGAGATTTCTGCAGTCATTTCCTCAGCTGGCCTTGCAGCAAGATACGACAATATGGTCTATGCCCCTCTGGGTGGCCCTGTCCCTTCTACTAGGCAAGGATCTCAAGGCTGGCAAAGACCCTGACAGCAGAAGAGGCCACAAGTGGCAGGAGGTCTGATGTGCAGGCTGCTGGGCCCAGGCCTCAGAGGCAGCCAAGGCTTGTTTCAGGGTAGGAGTCTGAGCATGGCTCTTTTGATCTCCTCAGGACTCTGCAGGTGATTCCATTGCCTCTTTTAATACTTGGTTTTGTTCTGATTAAGAATCCCAACTGACACAGTTTGGTACCCATCGCCTCAGATCTCCAACTACTCTGTAATTGAATTCTACTTCCCCTAAACCTTGTTGTTTATCCTAATGTCCATTTTTGCCTTGGTGGCATCACACACACTAGAACTTCAGACTGATCTTCCGCTTTCTCCACTCTCTTTCCACAAGCACCCGGGTAGCCAGCCGATATTGTTGGTCTTTCTGGATGATGCCTTCCTCGTTCACGACTCCTTTTTCTTTGTCTGCTCAAAACCTTCTGTCATCACTCTCACTTTACCTAACATCTACTCTAATGTAGCCAGCAGTTTCTTACTTGTTCTCTCTGCCTTCAACTTCCTGGTTTTTTTTTTTTAACTACTATTAATAGCAAGTACTAGTTGTGCAAATTAATGGAGTGTGGTATGATAGTTTTACATATACATACAGCATTTCTGTGGTCAAAGAAAACCCCTGCTTTTCCACCACCTTCCTTGGACATTATCCGCTGCCACCCTTCCTTAGTAACCACTGTGTCTTTTGGAGTCCAGTCACTTTATATAATGTTCTCCATCTCCTTTCATATTGTTGAAAAGGCAAAATTTATTCTGATTTAGAGCTGATAATACTCTGTGTGTGTGTGTGTGTGTGTGTGTGTGTGTGTGTGTGTGTGTGTGTGTTTTCTTCATACAGTCATCTGTTCTGTGTCTTAGCCATTGTCAACAACACTACACTGAATGTGGGCACTCAGGTGTCCCTTCTATGTGCTACTTGCTGGTGTCGTTCCCTTTGTGCCACATAGCAGACCTATTCTTGGTTTCATAAGAGAGCTCCGTGCTGTGTTGCACAAGCAGCTCTTCATTTTGTTTTTATGTTCATTTAAGTCCTGATAACACTAGTTTTCATTGTGTCGCACTCTGTTAAAAATCTTACAGAGGCTCTCTCATCCCATAGCTAAGTTCCAATCACCATCGCAAGCCCCAGAAACCAACAACTTTACCCTTCAAGTTTCCATCTCTTTTGTATGCTGTCTCCACGCTGACCTCACCTTAGACTGGATACAAATGTCACCCCTTATTGACTTCCACATGAATTCTGGTGCCTCATATTTGACCATGTCCCCTGGATGGGGAGGCCTGGTGGCACTCAGAGGAAGGATAGCAGGCTGCCAAGAAGAGACTTGATACCCTATGAGCATATACAGGGGGAGGAGGTCCTCCTCAGTCACAGTCATAGGCGAGGGGAGTAAAGGGAAAATGGGAGGGAGGGAGGAATGGGAGGATACAAGGGATGGGATAACCATTGAGATGTAATATGAATAAATTAATAAAATATAATAAAAAATAAAATGAAAAAGAAAAAAGAAAAGAAAGTAAAAAAAGAAAAAGCTATCCATTGAGGAGAACCTACATATTAACAGGGGAAAAACAAGCAAACAAACAACCAGAGAAGGCTGGGGGAACTCATCTGCATATGCAAGTGCTCTTTACTTAGAGAAGGGTTTTGGGAGATGGGTTCGGGCAGCACTGGTGGCTTCCGGTACTGGCTTGTAGAAAAAGAGCTTGTAATTGATATCAAGCACAGGGCACACAAAAGCTAAACACTGGAAAGGGGCTTTTGATCGTTTCTTGTCTTTTTGTTTGGAGGGGGTTGCTTTGGTTTTTTGGTTGTTTGTTTGTTTGCTTGATACAGGGTCTCATTCTATAGCCCTGGCTGGTCTGGAACTCCCAGTGTAGGACAGGATGGCCTCAAACTCATAGAGATCCACCAGCCTCTGCCTCTCATGAGGCACGCATCACTACAACTAGGCCTCTTATATGGATGTGTCCTTGCTGCACGTACTTGATGCAGAGATGCTGAGATGGCTTGACAAACCCAATTTCTTTATATTTTGTTAGCTATGCAGTAGAGCTGAGATACGTGGCCACTTAGATCATCTTGAGCTTCTTAACTCCTAATAAAGGACTTTAGCCCCTTAAAAATTTTTTCACCCCTTTATGGATTTCTCCAAATAAATAAAGCACTGAAAAATATGGGTGAGCAAGTCAGACCTCGGTGACATCACAGGAATTGTGGACCAGGTGTCCATATTGCGTGTGGCAGAGATGTATCCCAGGTGTCTCGGTTCTCTGAGTGCTCTGGTCATGGAGCCAGTGATGTTGGCTTTCTCTTTGCCCTCTGACCCTTTCCTTACCCAAAACTCAATTAGCCAAGCCTTATCACTCCCTCAATGCATTATGGAAAGTGATAGGGTTCTGCAGAAGCAGCAGCGGATAAAGATCAGGAGCATGGACTCATGGGCTGATTAGAAAGGTTTTACATCACAGTCCAGCCTCTTCCTGAACAGGAGACTGTATTCTTCATCTCTCAATGCACAGTTGATCCCTCTGTGTCTCTTTATCAGCAGCATGGCAGTCATTAGCAGCACCCGTCAGCTTAGGGTCAACGTGTGGACCAAATGGAGCTGGAGGGAGCGGGGGGCAGGGGTAGACGCACAATGCTCATACTAATGTCCTGGAACTGCCCACCTGATTATTAATATTGTCACTGGACCTTTCCCTCATGGAAGCCAAACACATACAATCCTTGCTTAAGCAAATTGGAGCTGGGTTCCTACATCCGCGTCCTAAAAGACATGACCATAACGAACGCAAAAGACAAAAAGGCCGTAAGGATAGGTTTCATTTTTCTCATTTTAATAGTGTTTTCATGGATTCCTCAGCTGGACGGCATTTAGGTTTTCTGTCTCTCCTTGACATTTTATACGAAGGAAAGTGAGAGCAAGGTCTACTTCAGATTGCTAATAAATATTTTGCTCCTTATAATTTCAGCAACTCAAGGTTCCCCCCCACACACACACAAAATAATTCCTCTAAATGTCTGATTTACATACTTTTTCTTAAATACCAATTTTTTGCACTGTGAAATGTATTAATAAGGTGAAAGTGCTAAAATAAGGCTGGACGTGGGAGTCTGTGCCGGTAAATCCCAGAATGCTCAAGACAGAGGGAGAGGGGCCTGCTCAAGGTGAGGGCAGATCTGACCTACATAGTGAGTTACAAACCAGCAAGGGCTACATACTGTGCCTTTAGCTCAGAAACACAGGGGGGAAATTTTACCACAAACAAGAAGCACATTGCTTTTCTCTCTGGCACGCGTACAGTTTATTTTCTACAGCAAGCCTTTAAGCCATCAGGAATTTGTGTGGACAGTAAGAGAGAGGCATCTTGATTGAATCATCTCCCATCTAAACAACCAATCGTAGCTACTTCCTTGATTAAATAAACGATCCATATTTCCTCTGATAATTTGTAGCACTTATTTGTCATTTGAATTCCACGATATTTGCAGCCATTTCCAGATTATTTATTCTCTCACACATTTGCCTGTGGCTATCAGTTCTTCCACGGGCTGCACACGGGAGCCCTGCGTGGCATCGTAGATGAACTGGAAGCCTTCAGCATCACTAAAGATGCAGGCACACTTTCTGAAAAATGCTTCTTTGGATGATTTTGTTATTGTGTGAACACCAAACCATGTGCTTAAATAAACCAGAACCTATCGTATGTCAAGACTGTATACAGCTTGCTTCTTCCCTCCTAGACATTCTTTGCAGAATTACAGAGTTCATCTTGTTGCTCTGGCAAGCACTCAGTGCAGTAGTCGGCCGAGCCTGAGCAAACAGCGTTATCTACCTTCCCACTAACTGAGTCAAATGTGTCATCACAGGGAAGTTCTGAGATTTCTACTTTCTTCCATGCTTTTATCTTGAATGACTGATAGGTGTGTTTTCCTCTTTTGCTACCTCGCTTTGCTTATTTATTTTACTTATTTATCACAGTGTTTGGCTTTGAACCCAGAGCAGTGCACGTGCTAAGCAAGTACACCAGCATGGAGCTCCATCACCAGCTGCAGATAATTCAAAGTTAATGAATATTTGTCCAATCTTGAGATGACCACATAATTTCTTTATAATCTGTTCAGGTAGTAAACTGCATCAACATATACGTTCTGTTAGATTATTAATGGCAAATTACTCTCCCATTCCTTGGGTTTTGGAGGTTCCGTCACATGACTTAGGATTTTTCTGTCTCTGCTGATGAGTGAGAGCTTTGCTTACTTTCCCTTGTTCACAGTGCCCTTGAACAATCTTTGTGACAAGATTACACCAGCCTCATAAAAGGCACTGGAGAATTTGCCTTCTATTTTAGTCTCTGGAACACATTATATGAGATGAGAATTATTGGTTCCTTAGTATTTTATGAGAATAATTAATGAAATAGTTTGGGCCAGTATTTTAAAGGCAAATAGCTTATTCTTTTTTCAAATTCTTAAAGTCATAGGACCGTTTCTTTGAGCAAGTTAGCAGGAGTTATATTTTTCAAAGAATCTGTTTTACTAAACTTTCAAACTTATTGACAAAGATTATCTTAGATCTTAAAATGCTCAATTACTAGACTTAAACTTCCTTTTAAATAGCTGAATAGTATTCCAGTGTGTGTGTGTGTGTGTGTGTGTGTGTGTGTGTGTGTGTGTGTATGTGTGTGTGTGTGTCTATTGTGAAGGATGCTGTTTCCCTAATTGTTCTCTCAGCCCGTTTGTCTTTTGTATACAGGAGAGCTACTGATTTTTTTTTTTTGTTAATTTTGTATCCAGCCACTTTTCTGAGGGTGTTTATCAGCTATAGAAGTCCCCGGGTAGAATTTTTGGGGTCACCTATGTATACTATCACATCACCTATGGATAGTGATGCTCTGACTTCATCCCCTTGATCTCTTTTAGTTGTCTTATTGCTCTAGTTAGGACTTAAGTACTATATTGAAGAGATATGGAGAGAGTGGGCAGGACATCATGAAATTTGCAGGCAAATGGATGAATCTGGAAAAGATCATCCTGAGTGAGGTAACCCAGCCCCAGAAGGACATGCATGGAATATACTCACTTATAAGCGGATATTAGGCACATAATACAGGATAATCATATAATCCACAGACCTGAAGACGCTAAGTAACTAGGAGGGCCCTAGGGAGGCTGCTTAATTCTCATTCAAAAGGGCAAATAGAATAGACACTGGAAGCAGCTGAGAAAAGGAAACAAGACAGGAACCTATCACAGTTGCCCTCTGAAAGACTCCACCCAACAGGGGATCAAAGCAGATGCTGAGACTCACAGCCAAACTTTGGGCAGAGCACAGGGAGTCTTAGGGAAGAGTGGGGGAATGGAAGAACCCAGAAAGGCAGGAGCTCAACAAGAAGACCAATGGAGCCAATAAATCTGGAGCAGGCGTTAGGGGAAGGAGTGCTGCAAAAACTGATGTGCCAACCAGAGACCATGCATGGAGAGGACCTAGGCCCTCAGTTCAGATGTAGCCCAATAGGCAGCTCAGTCTCCATGTGGGTCCCCTAGTAAGAGGAGTAGGGGCTGTCTCAGCCATGGACTCTGTTGCCTGCTCCTCGATCACTTCCCCCTGGCAGGGCAACCTTGCCAGGCCACAGAGGAAGAGGATGAAGGCAGTCCTGATGAGACTTGATAGGCTGGGGTCAGTTGGTAGGGGAGAAGGGCTCCCCCTTTCTGAGGACTATTGGAGAGGAATAGAGGGTAAGAGGAAGGGAGGGTGAGACTGGAGAGGAGACGACAAGGGAGGGAGCTATGGTTAGGATGGGAGGTGAATAAATTTTTAAAAATGAATTTAATAAATAAATAATTCTTTTTTAGTTCTTTTTTTAAAAGTTTTAAAAATGATTCTTTCTTATGAGCATTGGAGTTCTGGCTGCATGTACGTCTGTGTAAGGGTGGCAGATCCCCTGGGACTTGAACTACAGACAGTTGTGAGCTGCCCTGTGGTTACTGAGAATTGAGTTAGGGATCCTCTGGAAGAGCAGCCAGTGCTCATAACCTCTGAGCCATCTCGCCAGCCTCTTCTTTTTTTATTTCTAATGTCACTTTTGGTGACATTGTTAACCATAAGAATATATATTATTAAAAGTGTTTTCCTTCAAATAAATTATTTTTACAGATAATTTATGTCCTTTATGATTCATTTTTCATTTCAATTTGTTTTTGTTATTCCGCTATTTTAATTTTCTCTGCTCTTGTTTTCCTAACTCCTTGAGTGTCATGCTAGTTTTGTGAATTTTTAAATTTTTTCTCTTTTAAATTTTATTTAAGAGTACGGTTATTTCTTAATATTTTCTGTGGTTTGAATGAGAACGGCCCCCCACGGGCTCATGTGTTAGGTAGGATACTTGGTCCCTAATTGTTGAAACTGTTTGGAAAGGATTATATGGCCCTATTGGAGGAGATATGTCCTTGGAGGCAGGATTTAAGGTGTCAAAATCTCCCCCTCACCTCTCTCTCTCTCTTTCTCTCTTTCTCTTTCTCTCTCTCTCTCTCTCTCTCTCTCTCTCTCTCTCTCTCTCTCTCTCTTTCTCTCTCTCTCTTCTTCCCTCCCTGCCTGCCTCCTAATTGTATCTCAGGATATAATCTCTCAGCACTAGCTTTCCTGCTCCCTGCCTGCTGTGTCTCCTACCATGAGGGTCTCCAGCCCTCTGCAACTGTAGACCCCAATAAATCCTGTCTTCAATAAATTACCTTGGCTGTGGTCTTTTAGTACAGCAACAAAAAGTTAGTAAGGCAACTACTCTCTAACCCTAAGAGTTTAGTTGATCAACACTGGGTTTTCACTCCTTTCTGGAGTTGCTTTGTCTTCTATTGTGACTTCTAGTGACATAAGTCATTTACATGTGTTGTCTTTGTGTAGAGGATGGTTAGTGACTTTAACTGATGTGCAGTTTTATTTATGACAGAATGTTGTTATCTGCATGTTCTTTTCAGTGTTCTTGTGACTTTTTATGACTTATTAAATGCACAATTTTATTGTATGCATTTTGTGTGTTTTTTAAAAATGCCAATTATCTAAATATTGACTGTATTCTTCTGTATATACAATTCAGCTCTCTTATGCTTATTCTCTACTTATGAACTTGATATACCACTTTCTGAAAGAGAGAAACAGACTCTCCATAATACATGAATTTGTTTACCTCTTTCTATAATAATATTAGTGTGTTTTGCTTTTCTATTGCTTTGATAAAACACTATGACCAAGTCAACTTATAAAAGAAAGCCCTTAACTTAGCTTATGGTTTCAAAGGGTTAGAGTCCATGTAGGTAGAGTAAAGGAAATCTAAGAGCTCATATCTTGATCCACAACCACAGGCAGAAAGAGAGAGCTGTGGGACTCTCATGAGTCACTGGAAACCTCAGTTCCCACTCCCAGTGACTCGTCTCCTCCAACAAGGCTAAATCTCTTAGTCCTTCCCAAAGGTCTACCAACCACCAACTGGGGACCAAGTATTCAGGTACATGAGCCTGTTGGGGCCCTTCTCATTCGAACCACCACACAGTGTTTGCCGTAGATATTTTAGTACTTTCGCTTAGTTACATACAAAATCAGGATGGCTTTGCCTGCTAGTGATGTCTGTATGTGTCACCGGATAATCATTACCCTTAAAATCCATTTTACCTGATAATATTACTAAATTTCTATCCTTTTATGCATTTATCTGAGATAATTTCTATCTGTTATTTTTCTTTTTTTTTTCCTCATTAAGTTTTAAGTATGTATTTGTTGCTATTTTGGTGTTTTGGGGGGCGGGGTGTGTGCGCGCACGTGCGCAATAAAGTGTTGAAACCAGGGCTGAGCAAGTGCTCTTTTTCTGGCCTATGGTGTGTTTTGTGGAAGCACCTTATAGCTAGATTTGGTGGGGTTCTCTTTACCTGATTTAAGAATCTCTGGCGTAAATGACTTTTTAAGTTCCATGTTTTTAAATTATTGCTAACTTAAACCTTAACCATTTTTTTGCCTCTTTTCTCTTCTACTCTACCTTTTTGAGTATTAATGTTGTATTTCAAATCATTGTTCTCTTCCTCTACTGATATGAAAGTTACATATGGTATTTTTATTTCAGTAGTTTAACTTTAAATGTGTAATTGTTAAGACAGATTCCTCCTTCTTCTAGAGCAGAGCAAGGTAACTTAGCCTGTACCATCTGACACATGAGCCAACAAACTGAAACAAACAAGCAAAACAAAAACACAGGAATTGAATCTTTAACCATGTTTCATTTGGAGAGACACAAATCTGCGAGGACAGTGGATTAACAGCTCTCATCTCTAACTGGCATGTTGTTCAGGAAGGGGAAACCAAGATGGTTGTCCTTTCAAAGCTGAGTGGCGACCCTCTGGTCAGGTGGTCAGTCTGGTCTCTGAGATTTATGACACTGGTCCCTTTTCCTTGTCCTCCCCTCCCTGCAGCGGAGGGAGGGTTTGCAAATACCAAGGCGACTGTATCTCTCATTCTTCCTGATCCAGTCTGTGGATGACGTCTAGATTGAAGGTTAACTTAAGACAAACCATTAGCAGTGTGTACATGTAGATTCTTTCCTATAGAGAAACTACATAATGAAGCGCCCTATGGCTTACAGCATTTAGTTCTGATTCCTTGTCCGTCCTTCCCACCATCTCTGCTGGCTATACTTTGCATTTCGCTGTCTTTGCATCCCCCTAAACAGTGAGCTCTTCCGTGTGTTGCCTTTACTGGGGCTACAGTAGGGATGCTATGATTCTAACCTTACACCATCCAGCTTCCTACTCATGGTCACTCTTCTATCAGGTGCCTTCATTTTCTGTTAGTATCTTTTCCTCCAAGTCATTTCATTTTGTGAAGACTCGTGTTTGCTTTAGTTTTGAAATGCCTTCATTATGTCCACACATCTTAGTGTTTACTTTTCCAAGTGTAGACCTCTGCGCAGATTCTTATTTCCTTCTGGCCCTTTCAACATGTGCCTCATCGGCTTCCAGCGCCTATTGTAATGATAAAGTATCTCTTCAAACTCTGCTATTGTCCTTCTGTAGGAAATTTTCTCTGATGCTGTAGATTCTTCCCTTGGGTTTTAGCACAGGTGAACAGTTTTGCCATGATATTCTATAGAAAGACTCATTTTTATTTTGCCTTCACCATGAAGCTCGTTTTTCTTAAATTCTGATTTTAAAAAATAGCTTTCACCATTATCATAGTGGAGGTCTCTCTCAATTTACTCTTTTCTTCTAGAATTCCTCCCGATACATGTTCATTTCTTATTCTCTTCACTGTACTATTGATTTTGCCTTTATATAATCCAATGTCTCATCTCTTTTCATTACAGCTTGGTTGGTTTTGAGGTTTTTGTTGTTTGTTGTTGTTTTGTAAAATAGGGATTTTTTTTCATAGAATATATTCTGATTGCCATTTTGCCCTCCCCTACTCCTCCCACTTCCTCTCCACTTCTCCTCCCTTCTGGATCACATTTTTTCTGTTTCTTATTAGAAAATAAACAATTCTTAGAAATAATAATAATAATATAAATATATAACACACTAAGATAAAACAAGAACTTGTTTAATATTTGATACATGCATATGTTATCTTCTGATCAAATCCACATCCCATTCCCTCCCTTTTAATTTTCTCCCTATTCCTCCATCTCCTTCCCTCTCAGCTTCATGTGTTCTTTATTTTAAAACCCACAGAACCCCGTTCCTATTGCCTATGTGTACACACATGGTGTAGGACTGTCTGTTCCAGTGCAGGCAGCCTCTCTGGGGCTGCTTCGCTGAAGAAAACTGACTTTCTCCTGAAGTAGCCACCAACTGCTGGTAGCTCCTCAGATTGGGTGGAGACTTCATGGGCCCCTCTTCATCAGGGATGGTCTCTTGGCAGCCTGAAGCTTGAGAGGAAGGTCTTGCACATGCAGTAGTTCTGAGCATAGGAGTCATGAAGATGAAATTCCAAACTTGTTATGTTTAAGGCTGTATATTGAAAAACCCCTGAGAAACTCTCTTTTTCATTCAGAACAGTGGGTCGAAGAAAGCTCTGTTTTCCTAGCATGGCCCTTCGAACACTCAAACATCATCCACACTGTGGTGGAGCTCATTCCTTACTGATGTCTGCCTCATACAGACCAAGGCTCCAGCTTCTGTTCCTCTAGACGTTGAGGTGCCTGCAGTAACAAGACCAGAAGGCGCTACCCATCTCCAGGGCACCACAGCATCTGCCCACAGCGACTTCACTCAGTTTTCAGCGTCTCTCTTTCTGGCACTATGGTTGCATTTCTCCTTTCTGGGATATCCATTTTATATTTAAAAGGGTTTGTTTACTTATTTATTTTTATTTAAATTTTATACAATATATTTTAATCATAGTTTTCCTACTTCAGCTCCTCCCAGATCCTCCCCACCTTCTACCCAGCCAGATTTATGCTTTATGTTTTCTCTCTCAAAAAACCCAATAATAATAATAATAATAATAATAATAATAATAATAATAATAATAATAAATGACAAAACAACATTGTAAAAACTCACCAAAAAATGGGCTTCATTTTGTGTTGGCCAACTACTCCTGGCCAGGAGAACTGTCTTAGGATATGGTTGCTATACTCAATGATTCTCCATTAAAATAAAAAAACAAAAATACCTGATTTTTTCTCCTGCCAGCAGGCATCAGTTGCAAGCAGTTTCTTGGTTAGGGGTGGGGCCCTGCGTCTACTTGCTCCTCCCAGGGCCGGAATCCCAGCTGGCTTGAACGTGTGCAAGCCTTACATGTGCTGCCACCGTCTCCGAGTTCTCATGTCCATGAGTCCTGCCGTGTCTAGGAGACGGTGTTACCATGGAGTACACATGTAGGAGTGTTTTCCCTGCACATGTGTATGTCCACCACATGTGTGCCTGGTGGCTGCAGAAGAGGGCATTAGCTCCCTTGGAACTGGAGCTGCGGATGGTGTGAGCCAGCATGTAAATGCTTCAAACTAAGGCCACATCCTCTGCAGGAGCAGCAAGTGCTCTTAATTGCTGAGCCAACTCTCCAGCCCCAGATCATATTTAATTTGCCTTTATTCACAATACATCCTGATCCCAACCCCCTACCTTGTATCCTTCCATTCCCACCCTCCCTCTCTCATCTCCCCCTCCCTCTCCCCTAGTCCTCTAAAAGGGGGAGCCCTCCTCCACTACCCTCTGAACCCAGCCTATCAGGTCTCATTAGGACTGCCTGTTCAGAGGTAGCCCATGGGCAGCTCAGTCTCCATTTGGGTCCCCTAGTAAGAGGAGCAAGGGGCTGCCTCTGACATGGACTCTGGTGTCTTCTATTTGATCACTTCCCTCTGGTGGGGCAGCCTTGCAGGGTCATAGAGGTGTTTTGTTTTGTTTTGTTTTTGCCAACTTCTAGTGCTTGAAGCAAAAAAAACCAAAAAACTTCAAGTTGCTTTGCTCAGGCTGCTGCAAAGACAGGAGCATCACACTCTATGGCTTTTATTAAGGTTTATTTGTTGCTAAAGTGTTACCGTGGAGAACTGAGACCATCCCAGAGAAGAAGCACACTGAGACTATTCCATTCAGGGCTCTCTATCAGGCTTTTTACATTTCAATACAAATAACACAGACTTTTATGGAAATGCAGAAGACGTATCATACATGGATTGTTCCAAATTTGGGGCTACTTTTAGGAACAGTCATTTGAGTCAAACTTTCTAAACAAAGTTCCCAAGGGAGAAAAAAAATGTCTTTTAAAAGACTTTTAACTAAAATGATGCTTTCAAATACCAGATTAGAATGAACTATAAGCATGTTTCAGTAACGAGTTGTAAAAATGAGAAACCAAGGCACAGTGTGTGAGTGGTGGATATTCAATGTGTGAAAATGCAGTGAGTAATTCTATAGGTTTCTGGAATTCATAAGCAGATACATTAGTTACAGCATGGTGATAATTTGCATATACAAAGGACACTTTATTATGACAGTCACATAAGATTAAAATTCTATTACCTAGTGAAAGGTTTGGTCATGGACCCCATTTTACAGAAAGAAAATTACTACAAAACTATATAATGTATCATGTGGGTAGCAGTTCTTAGGTAGCCTCTTTACCATCTCTCTTTTTGTGAGGAGGATAAGTGGACACACACCCCTACTCCTAACCAAAAACATTGTTTGCAGTGTTTGAATTTCACAAAATACTGAGATTCAGTTTTCTACAATAGAGGCTCGTTGAGTATGCTGACTATACTCCAGGGTGGGCCCCATGAGCTGGAGTAGTCAGCCAAAACACAAAATATTTTCCATCTTTTTGTGTCTTTTTTTGTTTTACTTTGTTTTGGTAATATTTTGTCTTATTGGGGTTTTTTTGTTGCTTTATTTGTTTTGATTTTCATATTTTCATTTTGATTTTTGGTTGCCTTTTCTTTAGACAGAGTAAGAGACTTGGAAGAGGGAAGAAAGAAGAAAGATAGACAAAGTTAGGTGGCTAGGAAGGTAGGGGGATCTGGGAGAAGGTAGGTGAGGGGAAGAATACAGTCCAAATAGATTGCATAAAAACACTTAAATAAGCTAGACAGGATAGCACAGCGTGTAATCCCAGCACTCAGGAGGCAGAGGCAGGCAGATCTCTGAGTTTGAGGCCAGCCTGGTCTACAAAGTGAGTTCCAGGACAGCCAAAGCTACACAGAGAAGCCCTGTCCTGAAAAAAAAAAAATCAAATTAAAACAAAACTACAAAAATTCCAACACATGGAAAAAAGATTTTATTATTTTTTATTTTGGCTATGTACAAATGAGTGTGGGTGCTTACGGGAAGCAGAGACATAGAATCCCTCAAGATCTGGAGCTCTAGGCAGTTGTGAGCCACCCAGAGTGGCTCCTGGGAACTGGGCTGGGGGTCCTCTACAAGAGCGGAACCACTTCCCCAGCCTCATCACGTCCCTTCACTGCATCCGAGGCCACGTCAAGTGAGGCCCCAGGCCCTCTAGGTTTGTGGAAGTACACTCAAGTTACCAAGTGTTGTAGTTCTTAGGACACTGTCCTGCCACCAAGCAAAGCAGGCCGGCCATTTTGTGCTCTTACCTGAATGTCTCTCAAACCTGATAAAATAAAGCTCAGGTATTTGATGATTAACCTCAGTCGTTACTTCTGGAGGTGTCTATAACTGTTTCCAGGAAGGTATGCGTGAACACAGAAGAGCTGCCCTGAACGTGGGCTGGAGTCTGGGACTGAGTCAAAAGGAGGAAGTGAGTTGAGCATCACATTCACCTCTCATTCCTTTCCAGCAGCCTGGTGACCAGCTCCGCACACTCCGGCTGCCACCATCCCCTCAGCATGATGCACTAGGCTTTCAAACCGTGAGCCAAAACTTTCCTTCCTTGGGTTATTTTTGATAAGTGGTTTGACACAGGAATGAGAAAATTAGCATGAGCGCTATTAACACAGTAGCTCTAAACATATATGTAGTAGATAAGGTACTGTATATAATGTACATTAATATATAAATACATAAAATATTATAGATAAAGCACATAAAAAGGTATTTTTAAAGTGTATTTTTTATGTGCACATTATATTGTTTCATTAGAAAAAAAATACCTGGAAGTCCAATTTCTAGGGAAAAAAGTATACAAATATGTATTTCATTTCTATTCTTAGTAGCTAGAAATTTGCCTTAAGACCAGTTTCCATAACAATGGTTGATAGCATCACTTCTCCAGGACAGCATCCTACACCTGGGAGAAAAATAAAGCAACAGACAGCTCAAGTACTATTGGGACACAAATTTTGGTGGCTACATGTGTCATTTATCTTTTTTTTAAAAAAACTATATTTTTCCAAGTAAAAATCAATGCATTCAAAATACATTGACAATACTAACATTGATGGGACCATGTATAACTTAACAACCCAGGAACCCCTGCTGTTAATGCTTGGGTTTCTGTCCTCTCAGATTTATGCTTTGCATCTTACTTATATTTAAATTCAAATGGTATCACTCTCTTATAAAATGCAAACATATAAAATTAAAAGTGAGTAAATACCAAGCATAAGTATGGAAGAGATTAAAATTATAACAAAGCATAATGTATAATAACCTAATTTTTAAGCTAAGTTCACATTGAAAAGGACACTGCAAAAATAGAGGTACCAAAATCGTTCATGAGGAAATCAAAGCTGGTGTAGAATAACAACTGTAAAAAAATTATATATATATATATATGAGAGACAGAAGTTTCACTCCAAAAGGTTCTGGGCTTCGAATGTTTTACCAGCAAGTTCGTCAGACTTTTAAAGAACAGAATCCTCAACATAAACAGTTTCAGAGGCTAAAAAAGGAAAGAGAGGATAAGCCAAGTGGCTACACAGCGAGAGAATCAAGAAGCTGTTGGGGAGGGAACAGAACACTCGACGTGAAGGTGGAAGACGGAACTGTGAGGGTGGAAGATGAGACTGGGATGGAGAAGGGAGGAGGGGCAGTAGCCAAAATCAAGTCTGAGAATGCTGTAAGGAAACCGGCTACTTTGTATGCTAGCTAAAAATAAACAGTTGAGAAAAGAACAGACTTTGGATGAGGACTGCTTCTTTGTCCTCTTATTATGTGCTGTTGCTATTATTGTATGTATATTACTTATAAATATGTCACAGAGTCTGCTCCTATAAAAGTAGCTTAGTAGTGATGCCCTGCTAGTACGGACACACCTTGGGTTCCACCCCAGCAAAAGAAAAAAAGGGCCCTAGTCCTGGGCTCCAGCCTATTGCTTATGTTTCATTGGGCATTCCTAACTCTTTCTATGACATGTCTCTTAAAGGCTGAGGATGACTCAGATACAAACTTCTTTTGCTCTGGATTTGTAGCTTAGTGGTAAGGAGAGTGCTTGGTTCTCTCTCTCTCTCTCTCTCTCTCTCTCTCTCTCTCTCTCTCTCTCTCTCTCTCTCTCCACACACCTCAAATTTCACCTTTCAAAGTTTCCAGACACACTAGTCCAGTGTCTCACTATGCAGTGATAGTTGAAATGTGACTTTTTAATGAAAAATAATTATTCCAAATTGACATTCATGACAAAAACTTTCTGTGACTTCTCAATAATTATAGAAATCTTGCAAACTTTTTTCTTTTTCTTTTTTCCCTCTCTCTTATTTTTCAAGTTCTAGGTATCTAGTGAAAATATTCAGTTTAATCTATTCAGGGATGATTAATCAAGATTGCAAAGCCAGTTTTCATTACTTCTCATTTTAAAATCAAATTGCTTTATGTGACTTCTTACACACTTCATAATTATTTGCTTCAGCTCTTTGGAGATGGCCCAGGGAATAGACTGGCTTCTCAGATGTCAGGGTTCTAACTCATATCACTCACCCCAGTAGAGAGATGTGGCACTGATGCTCATATACTAATGACCTTAAGATGTCTATCACCAGAAATAACTCCTGCATAGAATTACTCTTTTCTGAAAAATGGGTCATGTGTTAAAATGGAAAATATTACAAAGCATAAAATAACTTGCTCTTCAAAATCTAAAGGGCTAGATTGCTTTTATTTCAAAAGTTCTTCATAAAATTAGCACTCCTATCTAGAAATTTGTTTAAATTAATTGTCGTACGCATAATAAATACCAAGTCTATTGATGCATTAGTGTTAGGATAATACATGCTCTTTGAGATCTAGAACCGAAAGGCATACAACAGGGCAAATTTTTATTGTCTCTTTTCTTACACATAATACTGCTATTGCTAATTCTGTTAAGAATGGTTTGAAACACTGAAAGTAAACTTTGAAAATAAAGTGTGCTGAAAAGGCAAGAGTTATCATCTCTTCTGCTTTGTTCCATCTGTCTGTGAATCTTGGGTTTGCTGTGTGCCATGTAGAACTATCAAGCGCTGTCACAGAGCATGCACTGGTCCTGAGGGCACAGCCTGTTTCCCCTAAGAACAAAAGGATATGCATAGATTTTGGATGTGTGTGTATTCCTGCCAACAAAATTTCTAACAGACTTGCTAATTCAAATGATATATGAATTCCTCTTTTGATAGATATTGCCAAAAAGTTGATAATGAGGTCCCATAAAAGTAAATAATACGGAAATCCAATAAAATAAAGAAAAATATTATTCAATTACTTGCTAAGCCAGGACTCTGAAATAAGGAAAATCTGCAGAGAAAAAGAAATTATGTAAAAATGAGAACTTTGCCTTAAATGGCATCTCAACTGAGTTTTACTCCCACACTGTCCGCCAAACTCTTGCAAACCTACTTCGTTTTCAAAGCTCTGTGGATCATGGGAAACAGGTATAAAACCAAAGGTCTCACCAAAGTAGGAATCAAATAGAAAATCTGCATATATATCTATGACGTTCAGGGGCCCCAGGCCTTCGCAAGACTTCCCTGTAAAATTAAGAGGCAGGTGGGTCTCTGTGAGTTTCGAGGTCAGCCTGGCCTACAAAGCCAGTCCAGGACAGCCAAGGCTACACAGAGAAATCCTGTCTCAAATAACCAAAAATAAAAAAATAAAAGCTACAACAACAAAGTCAGGAAGAGCTAAAACCTCCAGTGGGAAACTTTCTTTTTGTGACTCATTGACAGAACTGAAAACAAATCATTCTGATAATTGTAAACAACAAGCTGGGCCTCATGGAAGTCTGGGGCTCGGGTTCATACTGCCTGTGCAAATAAAAACAAAACTTGCAAATGCAGTGTCTAATTTACTTTTGTCTCAGCTAAAACATGCCCCCCAGGAACTAGCAGAAATTAAATGCAAATTCTCTGTGAGGAAATGTAACGTCAGTGGAGGCTGTGAAACATTTCTAGAAATAAGATTCTAAGAAAGTGAGCGCGCGCACACACACACACACACACACACACACACACACACACACCCCACAGCTGAGTGTGGCAGTGAACATCTGGAATCTCTGTGCTTGTGAATTAGAGGCAGGAGGGTCACCACAAATTCAAGGTCAGACTTGTCTACATTCAGGATCTCAAGCCAAATAGGGCTGCGCAGCTAGTCAGTGACTCCAAAGAGGATTGAGGAGAAAGGGAAAAAGAATGCAAACATGGAAAAGAAACAGTGTGGGTGAGAGCCAGCAGGAAAACAAAATATAAGCAAGCTCAAATGCATAGTAATTACAAAACAATGTTTAATACAAAACAAGAAATGAAGTGGAATCTTAGCATATGAGCAACAAATACAAGATCTAAAGATAGCTAAGAGACTTGGAAAAAATGAAATGCTATCACTGAAAACATAAAACTCAAGGATAACTTTGACACGAACATGAGAACAGAAATACTAAACTGGCAATGGACCCAGAATGTGCTCTGAGGAGATTCCAAGATGAAACACAATGTGAATCCTAAGATGTAGTCTATCTTACATTCCATTGAAATTCCAGAATATGTAACTGATTGATGCTACTTAGAAAATGAGTGTTCACAGAGTCTGCAACTGCTCATTTCCAGAGATGTTGGAAGATAGTTAAGTCTCAAAGCTCACATGCTTACAGAATTGTAAACTAGGTAAATAGAAAAAGAACAGAAAGAATGTTACAAGTAGCCAGAGAGACAAGATGGGTCCTCTAATGAAAGGTAGTAATAGTTTGCTACAGGGTGACAGAACACAGACACTGTCTTTAGTGACCAGCATGATAGTCAATGTGCAGTCTTAGAATTTCAAAGTCCAGCAGAGCTATCTTTCAAGAATAATAATGATATAAAGATAACTGTCAAATAAAACCTGAGAGGCCTTACATATCATTAATAGATCTGCACCAAAGGAAATCAAAATATTTGTGAGAAAAAAATGCATATTTAGAACAATAAGGTATTGTATAAGGTCATTCGTTAAACTGAGGTAGCATTTAAACTGTTAAATTGGATGCAACTGGAGAATATGATAATAAAAAACCCACACAGATTGTATGAGCAATGGAATTGTAGAACCAGGAACCATTAATGTTTTAGAAATGTCTACTGAAATATGTAGGATGAGATGGAAAGGTAAATGAGATTTTCTATAAGATATTTCAGAAAAGAGTGAGGGAATGAATGAACTCAAAGTATTTGATGTATAAGTGTGAAAACATCAAAACACACTTGTTATTTTGTAAATTGTGCATGTGCTAATATAAAAAAATAAAGATATGAGATTGGGTTCTGGGTTCCAAGATGGAGGTACCTACCATGCTCTGTATCTGATCTACCACACAGAGACCAGGGACCAGACTGGGAGCCACAGACTGCAAGAACTGGACAACACTAGGTGAGTGGGGTCACGCACAGTGCAGACCACAGGCTGGTCTGACCCCGGGTCAACCAACAGTCCACGGAGGTCCTGAACCCACTCTCCAGACTTTGAAGTGGAACCCACCTGCAGACTGGAGCTGGCCTCTATAGCCCAGGTGCAGTGTGTGGGACTGTGGAACACCTGAGCTCCTGGCCTGGGGAAGTCACAGGGAAACAGGTGAATCTGTGCTTGGACGCCCCCACCCAACCCACACCAGGCCACAGAGAGCACCAGAGGCCGTGGGAAAGCCCACAGTGCTCACCCACAGTGCATGTGGTTTGAATGGTTCCACACCAGAGCTAGGCAGCTGGCCTTAGCAGACTGAGCCTGCAAAATTGGGCTGATAAAACCCAGCCCGGATAGTTCCCATGGCCTGGCAGTGAGTGGGAGAAGCTAGACTGCGCTGAGGGGTCTAGAAGTGGGTCTGACTTGCGGCCACAGCTCAATGGGACTGAACCCCCAAAGGTGTGCAATCTAGACTGGTCCCCTATCTAGACTAGTCCAGGCAGGAACCTGACTGTGGGCACAGCGGTCCAGGTCTGGACAATTGGACAGATAAAGCCTGTCCTAGACAGTACCCATTGCCCAGAAGGGACTCCCACACTCACGGGACAAGCTGGACAGGCCTGAGGGGTCTGGGAAAGGGTCTAAATTGCGGCCACAACTCAGTGGGACCGAACCATCACAGTCCTGCTACCTGAACAGGTCTTGGTGGGAAGCTATCTACCCAGTACAGCATTCCATGCCTGCACAGTTGGGCAGTTAAAACCTGGCCTGGCCAGTTCCCACAGCCTGGTGGGGCCTCGCACACACTTGGGAAAGGATGGACTGCCTTGAAGGGTCAGGACAGAAAATTAAACAGCAGCCCCAACACAGCTAGTCTGAATCCCCTCAGTAGCGTGAATGAGATCAGGCAGAAACCTACCTCTGCTGACCCAGTCAGGAGCTTAAGGTGTAGAGCAAAGTCTCCTGGAGCAGAAACCAGGTCGCCTGCTGGTTCCAGGGAAGAACTTCCTGATCCCTACTGGCAAGGGCACGTGACCTATAATCATTCACCAACTATCCACTCTCAATGTCCGGTGAAGGACACCAGAAGCTACCACCCAATATCAGAGATAGCAAGATGACTAAAGGACAGCGTAAGGATGCAAACAACAAAAACCAAAACAGCTTGGCATCTCCAGATCCCAGCTATCCCAAAGAAAGCAACCCTGAGAATTCAAACACAATTGAAATACGAGAAAATGACCTCAAACCCTTAGTAATGAAGATGATAATGGAGGAAATGAATAAAATCCATAATCAAATGCAGGAAGACACAGCCAAACAGGTGGAAGACATAAAAGACACCTCTAGAGAGGCACTGGAAAAAAATTCAGGAAAATACAAACAACCAGATGAAGGAAATCAATAAAACAGTTCAAGATCTGAAGATGAAAATGGAAACAGTTATAAAAAGCACAGACAGAAGAAAAACAGGAATGAGAGACCTTAGAGAAGAAAGTAAGCAACATAGAGGCGAGCTTCTCTAACAGAATCCAAGAAATGGAGGAACAAATCTCAGGACTAGAAGTTACAATTGTAGAACTTGAAGCAACCATCAAAGAAAATGCTAAATCTGAAAAATTCCTTGCACAAAATATCCAAGAAATCAAGGACACCATGAAAAGATGAAACCTGAGAATAATAGGCATCAAGGAAAGAGAAGAGACCCAACTCCAAGGCCCAGAAAACATCTTCAACAAAATTATAGAAGAAAATTTCCCCAATTTAAGGAAGGAGAATCATATAAGCATACAAGAGGCCAACAGAACACCAACTAGAATAGACCAGCAAAGAAATTCTTCCTATCACATAATAATAAAAACACAAAATACACAGAACAAAGAAAAAATATTAAAAGTGGCAAGAGAAAAAGGCAAAGTAACATACATTGGCAAACCTATCACATTACACCCAACTTCTCAGCAGAGACCATAAAAGCCAGATGGGCCTGGACAGAGGTCCTGCAAACCCTAAGAGATCACAGGTGCCAGGCCAGAATACTATACCCAGGGAAACTATCAATAACCATTCATGGAGAAAATAAAATATTCCATGATAAAAACAAATTCAAAACAGTTCCTTTCCATAAAACTGAATTTATAGAAGTTACTAGAAAGAAAACCCCACCCCAAAGAGACAAGGTAGAACCAAAACTACACAGGAAATAGATAACTATACCATCACAAAAACACAACCACACAAACTCTCTGCTGTAACCAACATCAAAAATTAAGGGACTTAACATTCACTTGTCATTAATATCTCTTAACATAAATGGTCTCAATACTCTAATAAAAAGACACAGACTAACTGAATGGATACATAAACAAGATCCAACATTCTTCTGCATTCAATAAACACATCTCAGCCACAAGGACAGACATTACCTCAGGGTAAAAGGCTGGAAAAATATTCCAAGCAAAGGTCACAAGAAGCAAGCTAGTGTAGCCATTTTAATATCAAATATAATAGACTTTTAACCAAAATTAATCAAAAGGGATTATACCCATGAAGGGTAAAATCAACCAAGATAACATTACAATTCTGAACATCTATGCGCCAAATACAAGGGCACCCACATTTGTGCTGGAACTGCCTCTGACATGAACTCTGGTGCACCCAATTTGATCACTTCTTCTTGGTGTGGAAGCCCAGTGGCACACAGATGAAGGGGAAGCAGGCTTTCTGGGTGAGACCTGATAGGCTGTGGTCACATGGTGGGGAAGTATATCCCCTTCTGTTTGAGGTCTAGGGGAGGGGAGTGGGGCAGAGGGGGAAAGGATGGTGGGAATGGGAAGATACAAGTGAGGGGATAACAATTGGGATGTAATCTGAATAAATTATAATAAATTAAAACAAAAGAAAATACACAGCAGTAAAATGAAAAAAAAGGTATTCAATACATTTGTGTATTTGCATACATGTATTCAATGAAATACGATCATTCCTATCCCTCATACTCCTTTTTAATTCCTCTCATGTTCTTCCATCCTACTCCTTCTCAACTTCATGCCTTTTTTTTTATATATATATATCTCACCAAGTCTAGTTAGAGGTATTCATAGGTGCATGAAGGGGGCATCCACTGGAGCGTGAGAATCCTACCAGTGACCATTCCTTAGTAAAGCATGAGTCTCCCTTCCCCAGCAATGGTCCACTGTCAGCAGCTCCTCTGTGTGGGATGAGGCCTGGAGTTCATCTATCCTATCTGTGTTAGCAATTTGGCTGGCTTCGTCTTGTTTAGGTCCTGTACAGGTCGCCACAGCTACTGTGACTACATGATTGCCAGAGCCACGTCATGTCCAGACAAAGCATCTCACAGCACACTCCTCCCCATCCTCCAGATCTTCTGTTCTTTCTGAATCTTGTTCCATGAGGTTCCCTGAGCCTTGGTGGATATGTGTTAATACAGACATCTTGTTTAGAGCTGAACAACCAAATTTTTCTCAATATATGACTAGTTACTTATCTCTGCATCAGCTTCTGCCCATTACAAAAAATGAAGTTTCTCTGAGTGATGTTGAGAACATCTCCGCTCTACAATATAAACATAAATATTTAGAAGGCAATTTGACAAGATGATATTTGCAAGATAATGATAGTAGATTCTACTATAGGGTTATGGCCTTCCCAGCCACAGGTTTGTGGGTTGTTTGTTTGTTTGTTTGTTTGTTTTTTAACTAGGATTACAGTAGCAGGCCTGAAATTCCCTCCTTGGAGTAGGCCTCAAATACAGTCAATGAGCAGTTGGATACCCTTATAGCATTGAAGCCATTATTGCACCAGTAGGCACAACTTGCCTGGCAGGTCAGTATTAAGACATGCAGTGTCCAGAGGTGGGTAAGACGGTTTTGTCTTTTCTCCCCCAGTAGT
This sequence comes from Acomys minous, assembly GCF_964271855.1. NCBI lineage: Eukaryota > Metazoa > Chordata > Mammalia > Rodentia > Muridae > Acomys > Acomys minous. Next base: position 57,297,816 of record NC_140490.1, read on the forward strand.
CTGTATAACGCTTTCTGGTACTATGACAGCTAACCTTGTTCTTTTTGAGACTGATTTCTCTAAATCCGGCAGCCAAAACATATGATAGCTCTTGCAACAGTGTCTTACTGTGTAGTTATGGTGGGTAACCAAAGGCAAGACCAATAGCCTGTGTTGTTTCTGAGACCTCTGGAGCCTCTCTAACCAAGAACAAATAGGGAGAGATCCCATTCCTTCTACTGTGACTATCCTATAGGGTCTTCTAGAAGCAGCATTGTCCACTCAAGCAGGGTAAGTCTGTTCAAGCTCTTTTAAGTTGAAGTTTGAAATTTGCTTGCTTACTAGTGGGTTTCTATAAGTTTTTATACATCCTTATTTTTGGTTAGACCACCTACTACTGCTCCTCTCTCCCATCCTCCCACCCACATCCTTGCTTTAGTATTCCCCTCTCTGCTTTCCTCCCCTCAATGTGTGTAGAATTCCATATGGCTTTTCATATACCCTTCCTTGGGGTTAGCCCTCTCCTTTACCTCTTAATTTTGCCATACCTCACCCATTTCCCCGCTTAAATTTTTGCGGTCCCAATAGTCCACTTCACTACTTTCATCTTGTCTATATTCAACCATCCCCCTCCCTTAACATGCCCTTCTAAGAAGTTCCTTTCTATTTTCTTGGCTTCCACTTGTGCCCCAAGTTAAATATGCAAAACAAAATTTAAACCTAGTATCCAAATATGAAAGAGAACATATGGCATTTATCTTTTTAGGCTAGAGTTACCTCATTCGGTATAATCTTTTTCCCAGTTCCATCCATTCACCTGCAGCTTTCATGATTTTATTTTTCTTTATAGCTGAGTAGTATTCCATTGTGTGCATGTGCCACATTTTTCTTATCCACTACTTGATTAATGGACATTTAGGTTGGTTCTATTTCCTAGCTATTATACAGGAATTAATATGATACTCAAATGGCTCCATAGTAGTATAGAAAGTCCTTGGAGCATATGCCCAGGAGTGGTATAGCTGAGTCATATGGCAATTCTATTTCTAGTTTTTGGGGGAACCTCCATACTGATTTTTGAGTGACTGCATGAGTTTACCCTCCCACCAGTACTGTCTAAGAATTTCCCTTCACCCACATCCACAGCTGCATTCATTATTATTTGTATTCCTGGTGGTGGTCATTCTGACTGGGGTAAGGTGAAATCTTAAAGCTATTTCAGTTTGCAGTTCTCAGATGGCTTAGGAGGATGGGCATTTTCAGATACCAAAGCTCAACCCTGGAGAAAAGGCAGCATCTTCTGCAAATGGTGCTGAAAACACTGGGTGCTGACCCACAAGCTAATAAAGTAGACCCTTGTCTCCCAGTCTGCATCAGACTTATCACCAAAAGAATCCAGGGTCTCAATATAATACTATATGCCCTGAAAGTGCTAGGGACAAGAAGGAGAGTGAGTGCTTCAACATATAGGCATAGGGAAGGACTTCCTGAATTAGGCTCCAGAAGCACAGGAGATACGATCGCTAATCAACAAATGTAATCTCGTAAAACTAGAGTTTCTGTACAACAGAGGAAGCTGTGAGGTGAGTCGGTAGACAGCCACCAGAGTGAGAGGACCATCTCTGTCAGCTACTCATCTGACAAACGATTGGAGTCTAGAATACACAACAAACTCAATAAAATAAAATAAAATAAAAAATAAAACCTAAACACTGAGAAAATAAGCAAACCCATTAAAACACGGGCCTATGGATCTAAGCAGAGTTCCCAAAAGAAGAAATGCTTGAAATTTTTCACAGTCTTTTTCTGTTCCACCCTCACTGGTTGTTAGAATGTGGTCCTAGAATGGAGTCACGTGAGGAGATTTCTGAGCACTTGTGAGAGAACTCCAAGAAACCAAGACGAGAGGCTTGCGACCTCTGTTTCTTCAAAACATGGAATTGATCTTGGGTCATGCCTACCAGAACTTCCCAGGTGCAGTGAAGAGAGTGAGTTTGCTTCAGATTGTTTACTGTAACTGGCTGCTGATGCTTGGTTTTGAGCCTTTATTTAAAAAAAAAAAAACAGCAACAACAACTTCTTTTGCCTTTTGCTGTCTGCAGCTTGTCTATCATTTCAGGCTTGCCCTCACAGTTGTACACCTTATGCACGTGACCCTTTTTAACACTCAGAGTCTAAATTGTGTGATGCTCTGAATAAAGCCGGCTATTGCACGAGACTTTAGTCAGTCTCATTTATCAGCGTCACTCTCCCAGGTCCCACCTACTCTAGAGTGGTGAACAACTGATCCTCCAGCAATCAACTTGCTTTTGTTCAATCAGAGGTGGCTGATGCCAGGACAGGGCTTGCTTGTGCAACGTAACTTCCATTCATTTTCTACTCAGCGTCAAACCTAGCCAAGACCCACTGCCAAAACAGCTTTCCAATAAGAGAACAAAGCCTACATCTTTGCCCACTTTCTTATTATAAGAAATGCACTGAATAGTAATTCCTGAAGTATATTGATTGCTTTTCAGAAAGGCCAAACCTCTTCTTGGTAACCTGCTGTCCTTCCTCTGAGTGCCACCAGGTCTCCCCCTCCAGGGGACATGGTCAAAGGTGAGGCACCAGAGTACGTGAGAAAGTCATATCCCACTCTCCACTCAACTGTGGAGAATGTTCTGACCCTATGAGCATATACAGAGGGAGGTAATCCCCCTCAGGAACAGGGGGATCATAGGGGAGGGGAATAAGGGGAAAATGGGAGGGAGGGAAGAATGGGAGGATACAAGGGATGGGATAACCATTGAGATGTAACAAGATTAAATTAATTAAAAAAAAACAGAAAAGCCAAACCAGAGAACATTCTATCCGGTACAAGCGGGATGGATTTTCACCACGTGAGCTGTCTGTTGTTGTTGTTGCTGCTGCTGCTGCTGCTGCTGCTGCTGCTGTTACTACAACAACAACTACTACTACTACTACTGTTATTTTAATTTGTTTTAGTTTGTTTTTGAAGAAAGTTCTTACACTGTATTCCAGGCTCTCCTAGAACTTACTATGTAGCCCAGACTAGGCTCTAGCTAGCTGGGCTCCTCCTGCTGCAGCCTCCCAAGTGCTAGTACTACAGGTGTGAGCTACGATGTGCAGCTGAGTAAGTAGTCAGGGTGTTTGTATTTAATCTACCATAAGTGAAATTTGAAAAAAAAAATGCCTTGGCTCAGCATAGGGGGAAGGGTGATCAAGGCCACAAAAACAACCTTAGCAAAGGTGGAGTCACAGAACTTGTTCAGTTCTGAATTCATTCTCTAAACTATCCATGCGCCTAGTCTCTCTCAACTTTTTAAATTTTATGTATTTATCATGTGCATGAGTGTTTTGTCTTCATGTATGTCTGCATACCAAGAGCATGCCTGATGCCCAAAGAGGCCAGCAGAGTACATTGGAGCCCCTGAAACTGGGACTGCAGAAGGTTGTCAGCCACCATGTGGGTGCTGGGAACCGAACCTGGGTCCTCTGCAACAGCAGCCAGTGCTGATATATCCCCAGCTGCCTTTTCTCCATGCCCCTACACCATCTCTGTATTTAAATGACTGTTCACGATCTTAGCAGTTCCAGGCATGTTTACAGATGCACTACTAGTGGAGTGAGCCTTTTCTTCTTGGTTGAGGAAGAAGAAATAGAGAAGAGGCGTGAGCAACATGTTCAGGAGTGTGAAAACTCTTTCAGGTGTTACAGTCTGCCTGACCTCCCACACAGGTCAGCCCATATCTCTCCCTCTCCTCGGGTCCCCCCAACGGCAGTCTGATCGCTGGGAGTCTAGGACTGTGCAGAGATTTTATCTCCATACACTTTGAGAAGATGCCACAGCAGCAGTTCATCAGCTCTTACAGAAAAATTAAAAAGCAACCCCCCTCCCTTTAATAAATATAGTGAGTCCCTGGCATTTCTTCCCAGCTGAGCTGGAATTTGGAGGGTTTCCAAATTGTTTTCAGTCTTGCAGAAGCCTGATGCCCATGAGAGGAGAGGAACTAGTTTCTTTCTAGTCACTGCAGCGAAGTTGTCCCTGCCTTGGAAAGCCTCGTCAGTCTGCACTGGGCTTCAAAAGCAGCTCTCTTAACTTTAACCACCTACTTTGCTGTGTTTAACTCCCTCTTGCTCAGCACACTTGATGAGGAAAAGAGGTGGGCAACCGCCACTGAGCAAAGAACGTGCACAAGGGCCAAAGTGTCCATCCTCTCTCATCTCCAGCCCATAGTGTTTGGATGGGGCCATTTGAAATAAACTGAGTATGTGGAGAAACCTAAGTGGGACCTTCGTGGGTGGGGACAGGTGTCACCACAGTGCACACAGACAGGTACCTGGGGAGGCCAGAGCAGCTGCAGAGAGCCAGGGACTGTCAGCCTTGATTCACAGGCTCTTATTTCCAGGAATCTCCAGGTCCAGGCTCTGGGGACAAGCACAACAGGAAGTAATCTAAAAGCACGGCTCTTATCCTGATGTTTGAGCTACGGAAGTCGTTCCGAGAATCTCTCTTCTCCTAGGAGAGAAAAGGCAATGCAGTAATCTCCACCCTTAAAAATCTAAAATTCCAAATTGAGAACGTTGCTGTTTAAAATAATTCTCTAATTTTCTCATTTCCCACATTTGTTGATAATGATTGGTAAATACTTTTTCTAGTTCTCATGCGAATACACCATCATGAATATCTCCTAGGCGAGCCATGTTTTTCACTCATAAGCAATTTCCCTTCCTAGGCAAAGGCGAGAAAGGAAATTTACAAAAGAATGTTAAATACACAGATGTGCTGGGCTGTGTATACATTGTTGTAGTACATATGTAATAGCACATAACATACAGATAAATGCATATGTAAGGACAGAGATACAGTGCCCTCTACTGGTCAAACTGAATGTACTTTTAGCCTCTTCCTGGCTGTGGAAACCAGAGCACAGCCTGCAGCTGTCTGGTTCTGCTTCAGGTAAGGCAACACTGCAAAAACCCTTTGCACACGCTTTGTCTTCATCAGGGTTGCTCACTAGGCTTGACTTCCTGTCGTTCATGTTCCTAGGACCCTTCAAACTCATCCCGCAGCTGTCTGCACACGAGCTGCTTTCCATGGTAACTAGAAGACCACAGACAACCCAAATTAAAGGGAAATTTGGCTGACTGATTGATCAGAGCCATCTAAGCAAAGATCCAGGTTTTGTGATTCCCAAACAGAAGGCAAACCTCCCTTATTGTATACGATTTGAACTAATCAGATGTGATGTTTGAAACCAAAGAGTATCCTGATCAAAAATACAGTCTAAGAGTTTATGCAAACTAAGAAATACTAATCTAAAACCAAAATGACAAAGGTGATTAATCAGTATAGAAATCACCTAAATAGCAAGGATTCTACAGAAACACACATTTGCCAGTAATAAAAGCTCTTGTGTCAATTTTCTTGAAATCTTTGAAATATAATAGACTTCTGTATCCACTGGTATAGAAATTATTTATGATGATGAAATAGTCTTCTTAAAGTAGAAATAGTTTCACGTACCGCCCCCCCCCCCCAACCACTGCAAAAGTAACGTGCACATGGTGCCGAGGGAGAACCAGAGAGCCGGAGAAGGTTGAGGCTGGCATTGTGTGGTAAAGTCTTCTCAGCTATGGCACTGAGAATATCAGCATTTTCTGCTCCCTGGGAGATTGTGTCTTCCCTTTGGTCCTGACCTGCATTTCCTCTACCAGCCACTAAACACAAAAACCCACTAAATCAACCTTCCTTCAAGTCTCAGAGGCAAAGCAGAGCTTGTTATGGAAGTACACAGCACAGCTCCCAAAAAAGCTACTAGGAAACCGGCTGTGTGTCTCCTGGCTTCTGGAAATCCAAAGGGATGGTGCTAGACCAAGCGCAATCCCATTTCACCCTCTGCTGCAGAGATACACTGGAGAGGAATTTTCTAGAGTTTCTTAGCCATCCCTATCAGTAATATAAAACCGCATGGCGCTTGCCTGGTACAAGAACCACGGCTGGAGGCTTAAGGCAAGGCTCTGGAGTCCACAAGCCATCTGTCCTGTGAAAGCATTGCTCCTATAGAACTCACTCCTGTGCAAGGTAGAAGGTAGTGAGCCAAGACCAGGAAGCTGGCCGCTGAGGTTGTCACAAACCAGGGAATATGTGGGAAATCAAGAGTGTAATAGGTCTGGGAGAAAGCCTGAGAATCTGCATTTTAATAAGGAAAACCAGGTGAATCGGATGCAGAGAGTCCTCGGACAATCCGCTAGAGGCACTGCCTATGAGGAAGCAGAGCCAGCCCAGTGCACTGGCACCGTAAAGCCCTCTTTATACAAGCAGCCATCTTTTAATGAGATCCTCATGGAATAAAATCTCCTCTGTGCCAGTTGCTGTCCTCGCATAAATAGTATTAAAATAAATGGAGCTGTGACTTTGAAATTCAACAGCATGATGTCATACAGGACTCTACATGTGTAGACACTTCTGGGGCATTCTGCTATCCCAAGCAGACCCCTTACTACATTTGTTTTTTATTTTATCCATCAGTTCCAGGGAACAAATTCTCTGCTCTTTTCTTAAAATTGCCTCCCCTCCTTTCTAACCAAGGTTCCTCCCTGCAGCACTACAGAATAAACAACCTCATTGCTCTTGCTCACCTATCCTGTCTCCAAAAGTGCATGAGACATTTTAGGCATTCCTGGAGGCTTTATTACAAGCAATGAAGAAAGACAAGAGGGAAATAAATACGGACATAGATCTAAAGAAAAATCTCACAGTCTTGTACAAAAGTCACTTCCCAGTTCTCCCTTCAGCAGCCACTGACCTTGTAGCAATACCTCTTTTAGCCCTTCTTCCTTGTTTTGTCCTTTGTCCCTCTCTACTTGGCACAAATTTGTTTTGGGTGTCTACCGCAGTCACGCCAACTGGGCACAATGGTAGAAACCGTCATCATTCAATGGGGCCTCAAAAAGTTAGGACACACTGAGAGCAGAGCTTTCTCCTGAGGCCTCACAAGGGCCTGGTGTGCGAGGTCCAGTGGAAGAAGAGTTTAGTGGAAAGATAATAAATAAATTGACTTCCCTATGCTGGGCCTCTAGCCTGTTATTCCAGAGGCAGACATGGAGAGGATCACTTAAACTCAGGAGTTGGAGGCCAGCCTCAAACATTAAAAAGAAAAAAATAACCCCTCCAAAAAAAAAAAAAAAAAAAAGATCCCTTGAAAATCACAGGGAAATTAGATAGGATGGCAGATTCCTGGGTCTCTAGTCATTCACTGGATTTGGAACCCAGACATTGGGAATTGGACTAGAATGGTGTGAGCTGGGGCAACTGCCTAGGGGCCTCGTAGCATACAAATCATATTTGATGATTTTTATATCTTGGAAAATTGAGTACTGCCGGATGTGGTGGCACATGCCTTTAATTCCAGCACTCAGGGAGGCAGAGGCAGGCAGATTGCTCTGAGTTCAAGGCCAGCCTGGTCTACAAATTGAGTCCAGGACAGCTAAGGCTACACAGAGAATCCCTGTCTGGAAAGAAAGAAAGAAAGAAAGAAAGAAAGAAAGAGAAAGAGACACAGAGAGAGACAGAGAGACAGACAGAGACAGAGACACAGAGACAGAGAAGAAAGATGACTACTACTAATAACATCATTCAAACCAAGAAGGAATAAAGAAGGAAGCAGATAGAGCTAGCAATAATGATAGCTGATGGGAGCCATTGGCTTGAGCTATCTGCAACTAAATGACCACTCTAGCCACGACATGGCCAGGCTAGAGTGATACGAGTCCTTGACTCATGCGTTTCTCCTCTTAGTGGAAAAAGAAAAGTCTTCATCTTATGTGTTCCCTACTTAATGGCTAAATATCATAGGCAGAAATGTTCTGGGACAAACCCAGGCATCTTGGTGCCTGTTCACTTCTCAGAGGAAATCATAATACCAGTCAAAGACTTGCTGACTAATGTGTGCAGAATCCTACGCTGTGCACTGGTCTTTACAAAAAAAATGCTATTCCGAGTGACCAACGAGGAGATGTGAAGCACATGCTAAGCTACCACCCTGTAAACTAATCAGGAAAGATTTAGGCAGCTGACCAAGGGTGTAGGAACAGCCGCACCTGTGTGGAATAAGGCTGAAAGTTCCTGGTGCAGCTTATGGATGCTTTGTAATTGAGGGAGTCTAGTCTCTTAATTATTATGATCTGTCTTGCAACTCTTGGCAGCATTCCCCAACTTCCAATATAGGTTAGAGAGGCTCTGTTCTCATAGTTCAGGGGCACTTGGTTCTGCCTAGTTCTCAAGGTCATTTTAATGTCCTGTCATAGAGTTCTGGGTCCATGAGAAGAGTTTGAAGAACAGGGAAGTTGCAAGTTTTAAGTTTCCTGAGCTGCTGTTTAGAAGTAAATGTAATACCAGGTCTTACACATGTTAGGCAAGCACTTTGTCATGAAGCTACAGCCATAGACTGTAGATATTCTCTTTAGTTGGGTAGAAGGAACTAAACCTCAGAGCTAGGGAGATGGCTTAGCATATAAAGGTATTTTCAGCCACGCCTAATAACATGAGTTCTATCCCAGGACCCAAATGGTAGATGGAGAGAAATAACTCCCACACATTGTGGCTACAACAAATGTATGTCTACACACATATAACATATACACAATAAATATATATTATAAATATGATTTTTAAATTAAAAGCAAAAAAACCAAATCAGTATCTGGAAGCTGAGGCAGAAGGACTGTGAGTTCGAGGTCAACCTGGGAGCTCCAGTGAGACCTTCCCTCAAAAAAAGAAAAAAAGAAAAGAAAAAAAGAAAAAAGAAAAAGAAAAGAAAAGAGGAAAATGAAATGGTATCCTCTGGAGGGCAAAAATGCTGTGGTCCAATGCATAGTAATGATATTGACCACAAGTTAACCTATTCATGGTATTTACTCGTTAAAAGTACACAATAGTTGTCCCATTTAGAGCTTGAGCACTTCACAGTCTCTTACTCTCTACACCAGGTGAAGGTCTCTGTCATCATCTCCATCTACAAAAAGGAGCTTATGGTTGAGAAATGCACTAATCTATGGGTATAAAGGAAATTTTGTTCTTGCAGGGCCAGTAGTTGTAGCTCCTCTGGCAGTGGTTCTCAACCTGTGGGTGCTAACCCTTTTGGGGGTCACATATCAGATATCCTACACATCAGATATTTTCATTACGATTCATAACAGTAGCAAAACTACAGGTATGAAGTAGAAATGAAATAACTTTATGGTTGGGGGTCACAACAACATGAAGAACTGCATTAAAATGTTGAGGCATTAGGGAGGTTTGGAACCACTGTGTGAGACTGTTGTTGTGCATAACACCACTCACAAAAGTCCCCAGCACATGAGGCCTCCAGGTGGGTAACAATCTAATTCCTCTGTCCTCTATGACTCAACTATGTGGTACCTTCAGCAAGAGGATCTTAATGTCAAGTTCTGGAGGACAGACAAGGGCAATGACAGACATGTAATGTTGGGGAGGGTCTTTTGGACTCCCCCCCCCCCGACTAAGCAATAGCTTGAGAAAAGTAACCCATACCTGGCTCTGCAACATCTTTTATCTAGGGGCTCTCAGAGTTCTCAGCCAATAGTATCATCAATAGTATCATCAGCATCATCAGCATCATCCTGAGATGATGCTCATTTAGAGAGCCAGCAGGAACATGTCATCCCTGGACATGCTTATGAGGTCATGAGTCCAAGGCGCTGCATGCAGTTCTGGGGCTGGAAGAGAACATATGACCTTCTAGATGCCATGGGGGCTCAGTCACTTTTCTGCTCATGGGGGAGGGGATCACAAATTAAACAGGTGTTGGGTGTTGCTCCAAGGTTTTGAATGAAATATCTTCATTCAAAGACTAAAGAGTTTCAGCAGCAGAAGTATTATGATGTAGTTTCCCTTTCAGAGAAGTCTTAATCCTTTCTACCAGCGAGGCCAGATGTACACTAAATGAGCATTAACTCCATCCCACTCAGGGCCACATGAAGCAGTTTGGCTCCACTAATGAGAAAATGCAGCCCCGTCTGGATCTCACTACAAAGGTCACTTTGTCCTGCCCTAACAAATAATTTCTTGTGTGGCCAATTATAAGAGGTAGTCTAGAACAGAGATTTGTGAGCTGGAGTGCATGCTAATTGGTGCTCATCTGGTCCAGGGAGGGACTCAAGATTCCACACTTCTAACACATTGCAGGTGATGCTGATGCTGCACGTCTGCACCACATCATGAATCCCAAGGGTCAGGGACATTTTCGGAAACTAGCACATGTTTGGAGATAGATAGTGCAAGCAGAGACATCAAGATACAACAATGAAGATGTCAAATCGATCTGGAATATCTTAGGCATATGATTCTCTTTACACCCGGAGTCTCTCTGACCACAAGAACCCCATGTAGGTAACAAAATAGTAAGTTTTCTCCAGCAATTCTGAGGAACTGTATTTTGTGTCCTAACCACGGCCACTAGTAGGTAAACTGGTGACACTGGGTTTATCATTAGTGTCATACCTGTTCATAGTCTGTGTGTGTGTGTGTGTGTGTGTGTGTGTGTGTGTGTGTGTGTGTGTGTCCCACTTCATGCTGCCCATTCACCATCCCTTGACTGCTCCCTCCACTCAGTGTTCTCAGTCCTGGTCCTCAATCTCTTACTCATAGAAATAGGAGGAAAATCGACTAGACAGAAGAAGCAATTGGAGAGAAAGAACCAGATGGGAGCCCACCATAGTGATCCTCTGAAAGACTCCACTCAGCAGGGCATCCAAGCAGATGCTGAGACTCACAGTCGAACTCCTAGACAGAGTCTTATGGAAAAGTTGGGGGATAGAAGGACCTGTAGGGGACAGGAGCTCCACAAGGAGACCAATGGAGCCAACAAATCCAGGCGGGGGGGGGGGGGTGCTGCAGAGAATGATGCACCAACCAAGGGCCATGCATGGTGAGGGTGTAGACCCTCTGCTCAGATGTAATAGATAGGCAGCACAGTCTCCATGTGGGTCCCATAATATGAGCAGTAGGGACTGCTTCCGACATGGACTCTGGCTCCCACACGTTGATCACTTCCTCTTGGTGGGGTGGCCTTGCCAGGCCACAGAGGAAGAGGACACAGGCAGTCCAGATGAGACTTGATATGCTGAGGTCAGATGTTATAGGAGGAGGGCTTCCCCTTTTTGAGGACTAGAGGAGGGGCAAAGGGGGAGGGGGGAAGGGGAGGGGGATAACGGAAGTAGGGAGGGGGTAGGACCGGAGGGGGGAGAGAGAGAGAGAGAGAGAGAGAGAGAGAGAGAGAGAGAGAGAGAGAGAGAGAGGAGGGGGGAGGCTACAATAGGGATGTAAAGTGAACAAATTAATAATAATAAAAAGAAACAGTAGAAAAGCTTGACGTGCTCCCTGGGTGAGGTAGTTAGGGACAGCTCATTGTGGTACTAGCATCAGCTAAAACGACGGCTGCTTAGTAATAGAATTCGACACAATCAAGGCACGAGAAAATCTTTGGAAGCTCAAAAGCCTTTTCAGAAGCACTCTAGGAAGGTTCTAATGTACTTAGGTCTACTCCTACCTCTCCTGCAGATTGAACCCAGAAGTACCCATCTCCAGGGTGACCCTGGAGCCTGGCTAAGGCCACAATGGGTGAGCAGGCCCACAGTTTGGTTCTGTGAGGGCGAATTGCATGCCTGATCTTTAACTCGAGGTATTTAAAGGAGAATTTCAAACTTCAAATTTATTTACACATGTTGGAAGAGGCAATGAATGGTGCTAAGTCATCACTCTGAGTGACACTGTCCGGCCACTCTACCGCATAAATTTTGCTATGACCGAAAGCAAAGGAGCCCTATATTTATTCCTCATCTTCAGGTGCAGGACTTCTGCCAAATGTCAGAAACTGGGTGAAGTAGAAACAAACGGCGGACCCCTGTCCCTAGCCGCTCTCTTTCTCTGGTCTGTGTCCTCAAAAGCCAGGATACATTCTGGCTCAGTGGAAAAATACCGTGATCCACCGGCTGGATGTCTCAGGGTTAAATCTGGGCAGGGGCAGGCGCGGGGCGGGAGGTGGGGGGAAGAGGCTTAGTCGCAGGGGCCACTCTTGGGAACAGTGCTTGCCATAGGTAGCCCAGGCTGTCTATCATTTAGGAAGGTAAGGGAAATGTCGAGTTAGGATGCAGGAGGACGATGAATCCAGATGCCCAGCCGGTGGAAAGATCCGTAATGAGAAAGCAGAGCTGACCTCTTTCAGCGAAGCTGGGAAATGGCAAGGGAATGCAGGAAGCAGCTGCTCACTTTGGCAGCTACAGTGAAGGGCAACGTTATGGAATGTCAAAACCCAGCATATATCACTGCAGCCTCTCCACCGGCCTTTAATGATTCAAGAGCACAGCCATCTTTAAGGACACTTGGCGTGCTGTCTGGCTTAAAGGCAAATCAAATGTCCTCATTTCATCAGCCTTTCCAGAGAAGAACTCGAAAACCTGAAGAGAAAGGACGGTGATAAAAATGTGCCCTTTTCATTACCGCTTGGATCCAGGCAGTGATCTAAGAAGAGGGGCCGTTCTCCTTCATCTCCGCCTGGGTGATAACTCCCCAGTTTGCCTTGAGACCATCCAGCAAGACGTTCGCAGAGCTCAGTCTTACCACCACGACATCTAAATATGTAAAGTAACCTAGAACAGACCCTAAGGATATGACCCCAGGTCATAATTGAAGTAAATCTTATACCAAAAGCCTTGTCTAACATTTCCCTAACCAAAGTAAACAAGTAAATTATTGATTGTAACACACTTGCTCAAAGGGGCTCTAGCCCAAAATGTCCTCAGCATAAGTCACTAAGTGAGATACATGTTCTCACGTAGCTCAGCTTGGAAACACTATGGAGGAGGCTATGGGGATTGTCACATTTGATCAAAATACAAAGCAAGTCAACCAATTTTGTTAACCCAGTCAACAAAAGGGCCACAGCTTGGGAGTTTTGCTTAAGGGTTATCACGCCCAAGTTCAATGGCAAAATGGCAGGTGCTTTTTTAATTGACAGCATTTCTATCTTGATGATGGACAGTGTAAAATGTATAGCATGCAACAGACTATGTTACGTGAAATCATTGGTTTTCAAGTTTGGGGTGTGATTTTGAGACACTTGGCCTGTTGATATGATGCGAATTACAATGAATCTGTCACATCTAATTATTAATGCACTTGGGTGTTTAAATAATTGTCTTTTATATTGATCACATAAGTTCTCTCTCTCTCTCTCTCTGTGTGTGTGTGTGTGTGTGTGTGTGTGTGTGTGTGTGTGTGTGTGCATATGAATGTGTACTAGAAGAAATTCAACATTACATTCCTAACAGGTGCTTACTCTTTCTTGCTCACCCTCTGATTAGTTTAGGGGAGTTGTTATAGTTCTGTTTTAGTTGTCATTTTTTTTCAATGCCAATGTCTAAATCTGGGATAAGGGTCCTACAGCTAAGCTATTTCTCAACCTTTGCTTTGCTTCTAATCTTGAAACCAGAGCTTCTCAGGCTGCCTTTAACTTGTAATCTGTAGTCCAGGCAGACCTTGCACTTGCAATCCTCCTGTCTTAGCCTTGCAAGAAGTAGCTAGGATTACAGGTCTGTACCATCAGACCAAATTACTTCCTTGGGCCAAATGGAGAGGAAAGAGGGAAAGAGGGACAAGGGAAGGAAAGACAGAGGGAAAGAATGATGGAGACTTAACTGTGGAACCCACACTGTAAAAAGCAATAATGAAAAATCACAAACTCATTGCCGTGTTTGATGGAGTCTATGTGATTTCCCATTCCATTCACCAGGTGTCTCCCACAGTGCTCCCAGCTGGTGCATCTCAAAGGAGGTAGCTGCAGAGCTGTGCTCACCACGACCCATCTCTCCCTCAGAAGCTACTGGACACTGCTTATTTGAAGAATAATTCTTATTTGAAGAATGCACACACAAAGTAAAATGTCTGAGTAATCTAAGCAATTAGTATGCTTTAAACCTGAAATGAAATGGAAAACAGGCAAAATTTATGGAATGTTACTTTCGAAATGTTCAGTGAAACTGGAGACGTTTGAGGACATAAATACAAGGTTAGCAATAGAACAATGTAAGAATAAGACAGAACTCGGGGGGGGGGGGGGGGGAGAAAATATTTTAAGAAACAGATGGTATGCTCTTTCCATCTACAAAGAAGTCCATAAGGCTTAGCTGAAAAAACTCTTTATACAACACATTTTGGTTAAGAAACAATAACAGTTATGGTTTTTCCAGAATCCCTTCATAAAAATAGAAATAGGATCAAAGCCAAGAAAATTACTAAAAGTATAGGTGTGTCAAACCACCATAGTTGTTACTGCACTTAGCCTTCCATCTGACCATAAATCCAAGCAAAGACAACCCACTGGGAAGACTTACATAAAATAAACAAAAGCACCAGGGAAGCAGGAGACCTAAAACTAAAGGGTACACTCATCCCAACAAACACAGAAATGTCACACACACACACACACACACACACACACACACACACACACACACCCCACAGGGTTCGCTACCATACCACACAAGCTCACAGCTTCTCAATACAATGAGCTAGATTAAATTCTAAGAAAACATTTTAGAACCCTGACTTCTAAAAAACTGTCAGCCACGTGATGGACTTGAACATATAGATAAGGAAATCAATTCAGGTCTTAGACAGGAAAGTTGCCAACGTGGATGAAACAATCAATAACTTGGAAGAAAAACATTGAAACATGGGAGAAGCAAATCAGCAAGGAAATTGAGACACTGAAAAAAACAAACAAACAGAAGTTCCAGAAATAAAAGAATAAGTTAGGTCAAATTTAAAAGACAATGGAAAGAAAATATTATCAACAAACAAGGCCATGCAGAAAAATGAATCTCAGTGATAGGAGTTGATAATACATGCATATATACATTTAAAAAAAGTAATGAGCAAACCCAAAACGTCTAAAACAGGATTCAAAGATCAAACCTAAAGACCAATGAGGTACAAGAATGAGTTGAGATGAAGTCTATATACTTCCACAATCTACTTGATTAAATTATAGCTAAGAATTTCATAAACCCAAAGAAATAGACATCCAAATGCCAGAAGCATTTACAAGTCTGAGATGTGACCAGAGACAAATCCCTTCACAACACACAATAGTCAAATGTCAAAAAAATAATACTGTAAGTTGTAATGGAAAATGCCAAATCACATACCTCAGAGGTAGAAATATCAGAATAATACCAGGAAAGGTGAGAATGATAGAGTTCAGGCCCTAAAAGCAAATAATTATCAAACAAGATTGCTATAGCCAATGAAGTTCTTTTACAGAAGATGGAGACCCTAACCCTAAACCTAATTTCAATACAAACAAAAGTTAAAGAAGTTAACGACAGCTGATGCAGCATTGCAGAAAACTCATAGCAGAACACCACACACAGAAGACCATTTCATCCATGAGAAAACAAGTTGATACTATATTACATTAGAGGAACACCAATTGAGAAAGACCAGCAAAGAACCAGTCATGTCCAACACAGCAAAACAGCAAGCTTCTAATACCACCAAGAGAGTTAGAAAGAACTATCAATAAACCAAACAACCAGAACAGCACCCAACAGAATCATCGGTCATTGCAAAATGCTCTCAATAGTAGCCTTGAAAATAAATGCCTTCAGGAAGTTGTCTCCTGTGCCAATGGATTCCAGGCTCTTTCTCACTTTTTTCTTCTAACAGATTTAGTGTCTCTGGTTTTGAGTTTTGTGCATGGTGACAAATATGCATCTAATTGCATTTTTCTACATGTAGACATCCAGTTAGACCAGTACCATTTGTTAAAGATGCTATCCTTTTTCCATTGAATAGATTTGGCTTCTTGGTCAAAAATCAAGTGGCTATATGTGTATAGATTCATTTCTGGGTCTTTGATTCGATTCCATTGATCAACCATCCTATAGCTGTGCCAGTACCATGCTGTTTAAATTACTGTTGCTCTATAGTACAGCTTGAGATCAGGAATGGAGATTCCTCCGGAGGATCTTCTATTGTATAGGACTGTTTTAGCTATTCTGGGTTTTTGTTTTTCCATATGAAGTTGAGAATTTGTTTGGGAGGCCTGGTGGCACTCAAAGAAAGAATAAGCAGGCTACCAAGATGAGACTTGATAGCCTATGACCATAAAGTAGGGGAGGAGGTTCCCTTCAGTCATAGACATAGGGGAGGAGAATAGAGTGAAAGCAGGCAGGAGGGAGGAACGGAAGGACACAAGCAATGAGATAACAATTGAGTTGTAATCTGAATAAATTAATTAAATAAAAATTTAAAAATAATAAAAGAAAAGAAATGCCTTAATGTGCCAATTGAAAGGGTTGAAACACAAACTTCAGAGTTGCCTGCCACTAGATCCCTTTCCCCAGGCTGAGCTGCCTTTTCAAGCATCAGTGGGAGAGGATGCTTAGTCCTGCTGCGACTTGGGGTGCCAGGGTGTGTTGGTACCCCTTGGGGGCCTCCTCTGAGAAGTAGGAGAGGGAGAAGTGGGGAGAGGAGTCCTTGAGGGTAGAAGTGGGAGGAAAGAAGGGAAGGGGCTGAAATCAAACTGTAAAGTGATTAAATCAATTTTTAAAAAAACACACAAACTTCAACTATCTTCTGTCTCCAAGAAACTCAGGTAACCAGCAAGTATATACATAAACTGAGAATCACAAGTTGAAAATCAACATACCATGGAAACAGAAACCTCAAACAAGCTAATGTAGTCTGCTCTTATATGATAACATGGACTTCAAACCAAAACTAGTCATAAGAGGAAAATATGGTCACTACCTATTATAAAAAGAGCACTTCATCAAAAATGTGGAAAATATGTATACTATGACTCTTTCACCTGCTCTTGGGCCCCTTTCCCTCCTACTGGGTTGCCTCACCCAGCCTTGATGCAGGGAGGGGGTTGTGCCTAGTCTTATCGTGTCTTGTTATGCCTTGCTCCACTGAAGCAGTAACTAAGTTTCTGCACTGAGGCCCATGCAGTCCTGCACTTTCCTGAGGTGCCATTGGCAGTTGAGAACTACTGTGAGAGAGACTCGGTTTCCTTCATGGATTCAGGCCTTGAGAGGCCACCCATGCTCCCACAGGTGGCTCCACATGCACACACAGGCAGTGCTGAGTAAACTGAGTAAGTATTAAGGTTTTAAAAAGAGACAGAACACATGAAATTGGTACATAAAAGTGGGAGGGGAAGAGGAAAGAGTTTGGAATGGAAGGAATAAGGGCCAGACTGGATCCAAACATATTGTATACAAGTATGAATATTAAATAAAATATTTAAGTTTTAAAAAGACCCATCACAAGAAAAACTCGGGACCAGATAGAGTCTTGGCTGAATACATCAAGCTCCTGAGGCCTAAGACAGCATCTCATGGCCTGTTCTGAAAGACAGAAAGAGAAGGAGCACCACCAGAGACCTCCCACGAAGCCAGTACTTACTACCCTAATACCCAAACCAGAGGGAAAGAGCAAAAGTTAAAACTACAGACCAATTTTCCTAATGAGCATAAAGACAAAACTTCTCCCAAAGAGAAAGAACACTTGCACATTACTTTAGAGATTTTTGTCTCATTCCAGCTTGATGCCTATCATCAAGAAAACGGATGACAACCAATTCTAGCGAGAGTGGGGAAAAGGATTATTCACCTCTGGTGGGAATAAACTGATGCAGCCACTATGAAACTCAGTATAAAGTTTACTCAAAAAAGTCAAAAATGAAACTACCATATGACCCAGCCATACACTATAATTACTTGCTGTGCCATGGAGGTGCTTGCATACCTGTTTACTGTTGCTCTATTCAAAATAGCAGGAAAATGGAATCATCCCACGTGTCTACCAATAGGTGAGTGGACAGTGTAAATGAGACATGTACACACAATGGGATTTTATTATGCCATAAAGAAAGATGGAGTTTGTAAGAAAATAGGTAAAACTAGAAAAGATTACATCAAGTAATATCAGCCAGGAAGGTAAGGGAGCTAGTTACTTTGTAGTCTAGTTAAGATCTAAAAATAAATAAATTATAGATGACATCTACAGTAAATGAAATGATCTGACATTCCCAAGTTCTCAAGTAGAAACAAGAACACAAGGACTCATAGGTCCTAGGACCCATGTGAACCAGCCACTGTGCCGAAGGAAGCAAAGGCAGGAAGCAGGGTCTGTCATCCGTCAGGCCCCTCTCCAAGATCTTCACACTCAGCACTTCTGCTTCAAACATTAAAAAGTTCTTGGCCAGCAAGAACCCATGGAATTCTTCCCTGAGCCCTCCCTTGAAGTCCACAGATGACATGCTATAGTCGACCAAAATGACTAGAGAGGCCTGGATTTAAAAAGATCCAAAGGTGTGTGGAGGAGGGAGGGAGTATATTATATAGGCAACATGGCTTCAAACAGAATTAAAGACAAAATAAACAACAGTAAATAAAATTGTTTAGAAAATTAATATACAGAAGATACCGAAAAAGGAAAAAAAAGCCTGAATTCCCCAACAAGAAGTCAAAACCACAAATGGGCCTGTAGGTTAAAATACATCCAAGACATCAAAAAAGAATTACAGTGCATGGAATTCGTATCCTGATTCAAAATAACCAGTAAAAAGAAAGTGCAACCAGGAGTGGTGGCACACAGCAGCACAACCTCAGCACTTAGGAGATAAAGGCAGGTGAGTCCGAAGTTCAAGGTCAAGTTTGGCTGCATGAGATCCCAGGTGATTGACCTGCTAATAAAATTTAAAAATATGTTTTTAGTTTTTAGTTTTAATCTTTTAATTATGTGTGTGCACGTGTGTGTATGTGTGTGTGTGTGCTTCAGAGTTGGTGTTACAGGCAGTTGTGAGCCTCCTGACATAGGTGCTGGGAACTGAACTCAGGTCTTCCACAAAAGCAGTTAGTGGTGGTGGTTTGGTTTGGTTTGGTCCGGTACGGTTCAGTTCGGTTCGATTTGGTTTGGTTTGGCTTGGCTCTGCTTGGCTTGGTTTCTCTGTGAATCCCTGGCTGTCCTGAAACTCACTCTGTAAGGCAGGCTGGCCTTGAACTTAGAGATCCACCTGCCCTTGCCTCCTGAGTGCTGGGATTAAAGGCACACACCATCATCACCCAGCGGCCCCCAAAAAATTAACTTATAGATAGTGTAGGAAATGTGTGCTATGAATATGGTATCAAGGGATTGCTGCCACCATTATTCAAGTATAATAATATTTACATTTATACTTTTAAGAGACAGTCCACATATTTTAGAAATGTATACTGAAATGGAATGCCTAGGTTTCACAACCTAGATTTGGTTGGGTAGAGCAAAGAATTGTCTGTGGAATGGTTATTTGGCTGGGCAAAAAGCCCAGGGATGGATGCATTGTGCATTGTGGTGCATACATGTATGCATGCATGCATTGTGAAACATCCTGTAACAAAAACTAAAGCAACAAAATAGAGAAGTTTATAAAAATCAGAAGCAAACTAATGTGCAAGTAGCCAGGAAGGTACTATAATGAGGACAGAGGGAGACAATCCCTGTAATAGAAGGCCAAAGATGCATGATGTGCCTTGAAATTAATCTATAGAAAAAGCAGAGAAATTATACAACTGGACTGGAAACAGTGCCAATCAGTTGACATTTTATATTCGACATGGAAGCCAGCGTAAGGACACAATTTACTTGTGGTTTTGCCTGTAAATTTAGTGCAACTCTAACATTATAACAAAAGATTTTTGACCTTGACTAATTAGTTGTAAAGTTCACCCATAAGATAGAAGACAAGAAAGTAATAAAGAAAATTTGAAAATAATTAAGAAAAAAAGGTCATTTCCCTCACTGGCTAACAAAATCCATTTGAACAGTGGGGAAATTAAAACAGTAGAGTGCCAGTCTGGCTCAGACAAATCAATCAGTGAAACAGAATAGAGACTTTCTTCAAACAGACATGGGTGTTTATAAGAATTTATTCTGGGGTAACATGGCATTTCAAATAAATTGGAAAAAGATGGATTATTCTCTAAACACTGTTGAGACAACTGGCTCCCCACTTGGGAAAAAAATGTGAGATTCAGACTTCACAGCAATATACTCCCTGGGCTGATTAAATGCATGCTGTAAAATTAAAACTATCTAAACAGAAGACATATAGAAAATTAGTTTTATAATTCTGAATAGCAAAGGGTTTTCTTTTCAAGACCCTCTGTAGGTTTAGAGATAAGAAAATTCACCAAGTACTGGAATGGAAACAACTGCAAATAGCAAATAAAGAACTTTGTAATCCTTGCATTTGAATGGCTAAGGCAAGAGAACCAGAAGTTGTGGGCTAGCCTGGGCTGCATGGTGAATTCCAGGCCAGCCTGAGCTACAAAGGCAGATGTCATCCTACAACAACAACAGCAGCACATACAACAGAAAATAAGGTGCAGAACATGTGCATTTATGTATAGAAAAGTAAAAATAGACATGGGTATTTGCATTTGCTTCAGTATGCAAAACTAAAGTCTGGAAACATACGTTAGGCAACAGCAACCACAACAGCAGTGTCTGCCACAGTTGGTTGGGAGGCAGGAAACTAAGAGGACAATCACTGAAGGGAACGGGAGAAAGATGTTCACTCTACAGCTTTGGGGTTCTTTCTTTCTTTTTTTTTTCTTTCTTATGTTTTTAATGTTTGAATTTATGTGCATGCCATATGCACTTTAAAATTGGGAAAATAAAGTTTATTTAAAATGAAAACATTTTTATGGAAGTGCATGCAAGCAAACTGAACTGCAAAGACCAGTGAGGAGAACAGGAGAAGTGACAAAGAGCTGAAGGCTAATACGCACGAAGCTCTAAAGAAGGGAGGCCGCGAGCACCAAGAAAGAAGAAAGAGAACACGCAGGAAGAAACCATCCACAATTGCTGCCGTGCTCCAGACTCCCAGTGGGCTGAGCTATTCCTACCCTGGCACTGCTGACACTGATGGTTCCTTTAGGAAGTGGAGCCGTGTGGGAGACCCCTGGGTCACTGGGGAAGAGCTCTTGAAGGGCCTGAGGCACTCCAGCGTAGGCATCTCCTTTTCTTCCACATCTTAGCCATGAGACAATTGGTTCGGAACCACCAGGTCATGAAGTCTTACCACAGCACAAAATCAACAGGGACAGATAACACTACTGATGGGAGCTCCAAAACTCTAATCCAAAAGAAGACTTTCCTATTCAGAAATATCTCATTTTATTATAATAACAGAAGGCTAACTGATACACATACCCTTACTAAATAACCAAACCCCCACAAAAATGCTCAAAGCCTGACAGAAATTCAAAAACTGTATTTTTCTGCAAGATTGGTAATATCTAAGGTTAATGAGGAACCCAAACAGTGCGTGTGTGCATACCCACACACACACACACACACCAACAAATAAAGAAAAAGAAGCCATGATTTTTAAAGAGAGCAAGGAAGAAGGGGAAGGGAAAAATGACCTAAGTATATTATTATCTCAAAACAACTATTTAAATGGATGGAGTTGAAGAGATGGCTCACCAGTGAAAAACACTTGCTACTCTTGCAGAGGACCAGAGTTCAATTCCCAGTCCCACATCATGAAGTTCACATGGCTCATAACTCTCTCTCTAAGGGACCTAGTGGCCTCCTCTGCCCTCTGCAAGTACTCACACACGTGTGAAGTACATTTGCACAGTGCACATGCATTCCCATACACATAAACATAAATAAGAAAAACATATATATTTAAATGTACATGTATAAATACATACACACACAAAAGGTCCTATCAGTGTTTGTCTACTATTGCTACACAGAAGAAAATTGAATTCATATATTGCATGCTTTATTGTACACTTTATTGTGTGCTTCATGTTTAGATTATATAGTATACATGTGCTGTATAATAAAACTTTTAAAATTCTATTTAAAACTTCCTTGGGAACAATATATGTTTGGGATGCTTCTGATTTACAGCTTTATGATTAATTGTGGTTGATTCTGTTTTGCTTGGTCTATGGAAAAATGCACCAACAAGGTCAAGAATATGATTGCTGGACATATTCATAGGCACAGTGCGTGAGGGGGAGGATGTTGTGAAGAGACAACTCGCTTTACCAAAATGTCACTCCACAAAATCAAATCCAGACAAAGTGATCAGGCACATAAAATCAGAAACATCTTTTATCACATTATAGCATTAAAAGGGTGTTGAAAATTGGGGCTGTCTAGATGGCTCAGGGGTTAAAAGCACTAGCTGTTCTTCCAAAGAACCTGGGTTCAATTCCCAGAACCCACATGGCAGCTCACAATTATCTATAACTTCTGCTCCAGGGGACCTAACACCCTCATATAGACATATGTACAGGCAAAACACCAATGCACATAAAACATTAAAAAATAAAATATTTTAAGGGTATGTTGAAAATCACTAAACCTGTACCGTGTGAGTTTGGGCAGTAGATCACTTTCCTTGTGCTCATTCTGTGACAGCCACAGACTTTGAACCATGTTAATATTACTTACAGAATGAAATGGTAGAAGCATCAAGTCTCTTTTTATAAATTGAGCCATTTCTTTAAAATCAGATAAGTCACATTTTCTTCGCAAAAGGACAAATCTTGAGACCTCCAAAAGGCTAAATTGTTACCCAAATGCTTATAAAATGTCTTTTATAGATGCCTATAAAATTACAATGTCATCCAGGTCTGTGCAACATTTTGTGGGGATTCATACAAGTTCGGAATGTGCACGACAGTATGTGGTACATGAGGCCCACTTACCGTCACGTGTACATAGAAAGAAAAAGGCTTATCCAAGCAGTGGTCTAGGGAGCAAAGACCGAAGCCTCACAGTTCGCATCTCAGCCTTGGGATGACATGTTCCTGGCTAAGTTCTGTACGTCTGAAAATCTCCTGCTTCTCTCTGCTAAACCGTAATTACAATGCTGACATTGCCAGAATACAGGCTTTCCTCAGAAGGTCCCATAATAGAAAGCACAGTGCATAATTGCCCAAAGAGAGGTTTGTGACCTTGTCCTGACCTTATCTAGGGTCTGTTGAGGGAGCAGCTCCCTACAGATAGACTGCAATGGCACCATGGATGCCTCATAATTTAATCTGATAGCATTTGCCACCTGCTTGAACAGCTACAGTGACTACAGTGATCATCTTGACTAACAATTACCATAAGTAACAAATAAGAAACCTCCACTGCTTAGCAAAGTCATTTTTTACTAAGAAGTTCATGAGACAAGTGTCGGGTGTTGGGCGTTGCGCCGTCTCACATCTGTCTCCCTGCTCAGCTAATGTCCCATTCCTGAAAATGGCACTGATGATTGTTATCTTACTAACACAGTCAACTTTTCTTTTCTTCCAGCTGCTTAAAAGTTCTGGGAGAGAAAGGCACAGAAGGAATAGAGTTTGGTTTTGGTTTTGGTTTTGGTTTTTCATTTATGTGTGTATGTGCTTTTAATGCAGTCTTTTCAAGTGGGAGACTTTGGGCTTATGCATTTGTTGGTTACTTTAATGCTTTCCTTTGACAAGAAATTGATGCTTCTACCAACCAGTTGGCCATGTGCAGCTCGCTCAGCTCTGCTATTATATGGGCTTCATCCACAGAACCCAGAGAGGGTCCTTTAAGCTCAGAGATTCATCTACACACAGCTGTCTCAGGTCACACCCTCTGCGTCACTCCTAACCCACTCACCTGCTCACCTGCACAGGCTCACAATTACTGCCATGAGTGGAGAGGAAGCAGATTGCAAATGACACCTCCCAGTCATGGTCACAGTGCACTATGCGGCTCCTTCCTCTGACCTGGGCCTGTGTCACATGAATCCAGCAAGCTTCTATCCCTCCATGCTCTAGGTATCCTGTCTTGGGATGTTCAGAGATCCACAGAAAGTCACCCTAAGATATCTGTTCTCCTATGGATGGAGCAATAAACAGCCATTAGGCTACTCTTTGACCTAACTGAAAATATAAAAAATATTTTAAAAAAAAAACTAGCAGTGATACCCACCACAGATCCAAAACAATCATTGCTCCACCCCAGGCTGTTTTCAGTTTAGCTATATATTGATAATTTCTATTACCACTAGGAGTGGTATAAGTGACCTTAGGATGTCTAAAGCCAACCCAAATTGTAGGGGTACCAGTGAAAACACACAACATATGGTGGGTCTGGACATCGTATCCTCCCTCTAGAGCCATTGTAGTACATAACAATGTGTCTCCTTATTGAGGATGAGAGAAAACATGCCCTTGCCTTTGCTTTCTGCCTGTGCCCAGCACACCACTTTACTCATATCCCTAGAAGGACAGGGGTATCTTGTCAAGAGTCACTTGGAATCTTTTCCAACTGAGAAACAAAGCAGAGGAACTATCTGGGAGCTGACGAAGGATGTCTGTCAAGACAGGATGCGTTTCGGGAAACCTTCTGGCTGTCATGCAAATCAGTTTGCTCAGCTCTGTTGCTCTTGCACTGACTCCAAGCTCCTTGTTGCAACAGGCAAACAATCCCTATTATTAGAACTTCTCACTACATCTCTTTGATGCTAACAGATGTTCATAATTTACGACTTGAAAAAAACGGGAGAATTCTGATATTGTCAGGGAGAAATTTTTCATCTAGTTCAGTTTTTAATTAACTTAAATACCTGTCATCTCTTTCATCTTACTTGGATGTGTGTTAGTGACTTATGTCATTCCTATGATGAAAACCCTGACAGGAAACAACTTAAGGCATGGAGGACTTATTTTGGCTCACAGGCTCACATGTTGCTGGGAAGATATGGCAGTAGGAGCATGTGACATGAGACTCCTCACATCTTAGTGGACCAGGAAGCTGAGAAACAGATAGGTTTCTTTTGAATCATGGCTTGGATGGACTCCTAAGACCTACCTGGCCCCAGTGGCCTACATCCTCCAGCAAGACCGTACCCACTAAAGGTTCCATAACTCCCTCCTCAAGATAGCACCATCAGCTGAGGATCAAGTGTTTAATTATGAGTCTATGGGGACGTTTCATACTCACATTGGAACAGAGTGTTGTATTCTAACCATTCTGAAAAACAGCTTACTGCATATAAACTATTTTGTGTTTCTCTCTGAGGTGCAATTAAGACTTTCTGGCACGATGGCCTTATATATTTAAGGCTACATTTTTGTTGATGTTCTTTTCCTTAGTAAAATGTCAAGAGTTATTAAACATTCATAAGAAACACTCTTTGGTCCATTGCTATGAAGTGTTACCTCCACATAAGTCCAATAACCATCAAATCTGGAATTATAAAATGTAACCTTTTTTTTTTTTCAAATGTGAACAAGAACTTAAGAAAGGAGAAATCTGGCTGCCACCACTTACAGTGTATCTGAAGAGTCGGGTCAGTCAGAGCCTTTGGAAAAGGCCTGTGGGAAAATCTTGATCCTATCCCATGTATGTACACAAAACTAGCCACAGTCACTCAACCCATCACTGACACTGTTATGACTGACCTGGCCCACAATATCATGAATGAGATATGCCTTTAGGATAAAGTTAGTAGTACTAGTGCTAGTGTTAGTATTTATATGGTCCCAAAGACGCATTGATGAGCTATTTATTTACAAGTTACATAACGTAGCATGTGATTTCAGCCCAATGCTGCGGATAAGAGAATCTCGTTAATGTGGAGAAATCTCCACAAGCTCCTAGATTCACTTACCGCTGTCAAATGCACCACCCAGTATAGATGATGTCAGCAAGCAATTTTGCTTGGACTGTGGGCAATATTGAATACCTCATAATTTAGGATTTTCAGTGGGATCTTGTTTTGGTTTTCATTATTTAAAGTTTGTTCCTAAACAATTTTATGCCTGAACACAATGAACAATTCTCACTCTCTACCCTCTCTCAGCTCCCTACCACTCCTATCCAGTGTAGATTAAAAAATAATAATAATAAGTTGCCACACTCAGAAACTATGAGATGAACTAACTGGTTTATTATTCAGAAAATGCACACTGGAACCAGGTATGAAGAAACACACCTGAACTCCCAGCATTTTGTAAGACAGGCAGGAGGATCCTATTAAAAGACAGTCTCAGCTACAAAGTGAGACCCTGTCTCAAAGCAAAACAAAAAGTGTGTGTGTGTGTGTGTGTGTGTGTGAGTGTGTGAGTGTGTGTGTGTGTGAGTGTATGTGTGTGAGTGTGTGTGTGTGAGTGTGTGTGTGTGAGTGTGTGTGTGTGAGTGTGTGTGTGTGTGAGTGTGTGTGAGAGTGTGTGTGTGTGAGTGTGTGTGTGTGTATGAGTGTGTGTGTGTATGAGTGTGTGTGTGTATGTTAAATGCCTACTATCTGCTAAACTCAACACGAGAGCTATTTGAAGATAAGCTTGGTTCTTGCCATTACGCTACTGAGGACAGGCACTTGAACAGAGGGTGACAATTGAATTATGTGATGTTCAGTGGTGGAAATATGGAAACAGCTACAAAAAAAATTGCTCCGTTATTCTGAGTTACTCTGCTCTGTTGCTAGACATGTGTATGTACTGTCTCATACACTGCCACGACGACCTCCTCAGAGAAACTCTGTCAGCCTCATAAAGCATGTGAGTGGCTGGGAGTGTAGCTTGTAGGCAGAGCGCTGATCACCGTGGTATCAACTGGTCAAAACCAGGGTGCTATGTGATCTACTGTTTGAGACAGGACCCTTTTAATTTAAAAAAATACATTATGCTAACAGCACATGTAAAGCCATGAGTTTGATTCTCAGCATATCACACACACACACACACACACACACACACACACACACACACACACACACAGCACATAAGGGCAATGAGAATAGGGAAGATTAGGTAAGGTGCTTGGGGTCAGACAGGTGGTAAATTACACAGGCTACTTTTAGATCCTGACTGCCCCCACCCAGTACATTCTCCTGGTGATATATGGTATTTGTTGCATATTACACTGTGAAGACAGAGGATAAATGGGAAAGGAATCTCCTAATTATTTAACATACAAATCTCAAATTTGGAAGGGTATTAAATGGGAAAAGAAAATAAGATTTTTTTTAAGATTCAACACAGTAAATACTAGAATTCTTTTGCATTCTAAGCAACTAGTGTGTTTTCTGAGCAATCACATGAATACTACTCTTTCCAGGAAGAAAAATAAGGTCATGGACAACTTGATACATCTTATCTGCTGAAGCAAGGTAAAACTCTTCTGTGCATTTTTTTTGCTCGAAAATAAGGGATATATATTATTGCTGTAGCTATCTCAGTGTCTGTGGATGCAGAATTGTTCATTATTTATATAGGAACATAAATGCATATGGCAATTTACTATACATAGCACTTGCTGAACAAACAACTCCCCCAAAGAGCTGAGAAGAGGACAATGTAGAACAACACACTGCAAGGAAAACACATCACCTAGACAAATAGGAGCTGCTTTGTAGTCTTTATGGTCAGAAAACTCCATAGAATAGACATTATTCTCTGATAAAAAGTATTCAGTGTGGAGACACTGCATATCGAATTCTTAAAATATGAATTTGCCTAATCAGATCTATCATTTTTATATCCTTCAGGAAACCAATGAAATTGTTTCAAAAATCGTCTCTTTGGGGGAATCAAAGTGGAGGCAAGGACAATTGTTGAGAAGATGGAATTGAGAAATGAACAACAAAGAGAATTGAGTGTTACCCCATAACACAAAGACAAAGACAAAAGGAGGTGCAAAAACTAGTGTGCAAATGGCTGTGTTCTCGCAAGCATTTGTATGAAGTATCAGAGGAGCTGCTTGGTAGAGATATGTTGTTGGGTTGGACAATAGACCAGTACGAGGTCCTTTGCAAGTTGTTCAGCTTTATATGTGGCCATAAGCTCAAGCTCCAAGTCTAAAATGTGGCTAGTTATCCTAAAAGGAGGTGGCTTGAAAGATGGGAGATATTCCTATTCTAGAGAAGTTATTCATTGTTGTGCAATGGGTGATGAATCAAACCATATACTATTAGAAACTTGTTTTTATGTAGACACAACTCAGGCTATAGATATTCTTTAAAGGGGTGTCAAAGATCACCATAGTGTCAATTGATCAAAATGAGGGTACCATGTAGTTTATTCTTTGATTCAGGACACTCTTTTTATGTAATTAATTTATTCAGATTACAACTCAATTGTTATCCTGTCACTTGTATGCTCCCGTTCCTCCCTCTCTCTCACTTTCACCCCATTCCCCTCCTCTAGGTCTATGGCCCTATGACCAAGGGGGGATCTCCTCACCCACTTTATGGTCATAGGCTATCAAGTCTCATCTTGGTAACCTGCTTATTCCTTCTTTGAGTGCCACCAGGGCTCCCCACCAAGGGGAGGTCATCAAATATGGGGCACCAGAGTTCATGTCAGAGTTAGTCCCTGCTCGCCACATAACTGTGGAGAATGTCCTGTCCATTGGCTAGATCAATCTTTACTACTTGTATTGACCTTGGTTAGTGCAGTAGTTTGAGCATACCCCCCCTGGGCCCTGATAACCCATTACGATGTTCTTCTTATAGGTTTCTAAGATCCTCTGGATCCTTCTATTTCTCCATCTCCTATATTTCGCTTATGTTGAGTCCCGTAGGATGTTGATCCAGGACACTCTTGATGAAAACTGAAGTGTGATGACTAGTTAGTTACCCGCCAGTTCACTACGAGCCAATCATGACTATTCTGGGCAAACGGGCTACCCGGTCATCCTAACTATGAATAAGTCGTGTATAAAATGAAAAAAACTAGACCACTGGCGGGGCAGGGGACTCTAGAATACATCAATCCTCTGTATTCCTCCTCAGCACCCAGACACCATGCTTCCCAGAAAGCAGGCTAAACTTAAGGTGCATTCAATACAGCCTCCTGGATAGCAAGCAAAACTGAGTTTCATGCAAGGCTGCAAAGTATTTCCTCGCAGGTTTTACTGACTTCAAAGAAGCTTTAAAGAAAATAAAGAACTATTGCCATGGAAAGGGTACATTAAACAGGAATTTTGCCTTCTCAACTAGGAAATTCCTATCTAGTGACTGAGAGCCAGCTGTTAGCCATCCAAAATACTCTTCACTTCTCAACAGAGGAAAATAACACTCTTCCTACCAATCAACCAGCGTTTCTGAATCTCAGCACTCTAAACATTTCTTCTGCATAGCTCTTTGTGGTGGAGACTTTTATCTCCCTTCTTTTGACTTGGTGCCAATAGCATCCTTCCCACAGAGTGACAACCAAAAGTGTCTCCAGTCTCTGGAAAGTGTTCCCTGGAAGAAGAGCCCCTAGTCAAGAACTATTGACATAGGCTATGACACATTTGCCAATCCTACCACTACAAATTATCACGTAGTCTGAAATCATGCACTATGAATTTGCCAAAGTCCTTGAAAGAGAGCAAAAAAAAAAAAAGAACCTTGTCTTCTACGTGCATATTAAAGCACACACAATGCCTTAGGTAGTCTAGATTCTTCTTGGTTTGTCCAATGTAAAAGAGTTTACTTCCTCATGAGATTTCAGAATATCTCACAATATTCTATTCTATTCTATCTATAATTTATGCTTTGGCATTTTGAATATGAGACCATTTATTAAAGCTGACATGAATAAGCTTCTTTGTTGATTGACCCCTATGGTCCTAATTTCTCCAAGGGAAATCAATGGCAGTTGTCTATACACGGTCCTTCTAATTTGGATCTTTTTCCTCCCAGAGAAAGTTCTAGCTTTCCTTCCACAGCATCTCCCATAATCCATCATCTTATCCCTGGACTTAAGATTTCCCACAAAAGGAATGCAAACTAGTACAACCACTTTGGAAATCTATCTGGTGCTATCTCAGAAAAATGGGAATAGGGCTTCCTCAAGACCCAGCTATTCCACTCCTTGGAATATATCCAGAAGATGCTCCAGCACACAACAAGAAAATTTGCTCAACCATGTTCATAGCAGCCTTATTCATAATAGCCAGAACATGGAAACAGTCTAAGTGTCCCTCAATAGAAGAATGGATAAAGAAACTGTGGTACATATACACTATGGAATACTATTCAGCTATTAAAAACAAGGAATTCCCGAAATTTGTGGATAAATGAATTGAGCTAGAAATGATCATAATGAGTGAGTTAACCCAGAAGCAGAAAGACTCAAATGGTATATACTCACTTATATCTGCATATTAGCCCAAGGGGCATGTCCCACGAAAGCCTTCACTTACCAGGAAACTGAGACAGAGGGGAGGACATTCTAGTGGGACTCTAGATGAGAGACTCATGGGAGAATGGCAAAGTAGAAGGATCCAGAGGGTCCTAGAAGCCTACAAGTAGAACATTATGATAGGCAGATTTGGGTCCAGGGCTCCCACTCAAACTAAGGCACCAGCCAAGGACAATACAGGCGGTAAACCTTAAACCCCTACCCAGATCTAGACAATGGACAGAACACTCTCCACAGTAGAGTGGAGAGTGGGATATTACTTTCTCACATACTCTGGTGCCTCAACTTTGACCATGTCCCCTGGAGGGGGAGACCTGGTGGCACTCAGAGGAAGGACAGCAGGTTACCAAGAAGAGACTTGATACCCTATGAACATATACAGGGGGAGGTAATCCCCCTCAGGAACAGTCATAGGGGAGGGGAATAAGGGGAAAATGGGAGGGAGGGAAGAATGGGAGGATACAAGGGATGGGATAACCATTGAGATGTAACAAGAATAAATTAATAAAGTAAAAAAAAAAGATTTCCCACAAAGGAAAATAATTATTATCAGTAAGTATAATAATGATAGTAGTAATGATGCTACTACTACTTGCTGATGGTGGTGATATACAGTGATAATGATGATTGTGATGATGGTGATGCTGCTGTTAATAGTGGTGGTGATGATAAGGATGGTGGTGGTAGTGACGATGATAATGATGGTGGTGGTGGTGATGGTGATGATGATGACGGTGGTGGTGGTGGGTATGGTGGTGATGATGGTGGCAGTGGTAGTGGTGATGATGGTAATGGTAGTACAGTGATGGTGGTGGTGATGATGATAATGATGATGATGATGATGATGATGATGATGACGATGATGATGATAGTGGTGGTGGTAATGGTGGTGATGGTAGTGATGATGATGATGGTAGTATGGATGTAGTGATGGTATTAATGATGGTGGAGGTGGTGTCTGTGGTGATGACAGTGATGATGATGGTGGGGGCAATAGTGGCAGTGAGTGATGATGATTATGATGATGATGACAGTAGTGGTGATGGTGAGGATGATACTGATAGTCATAGTGATGGTAGTGTTGTTGATAGTGAGGACGATGGTGATAATGATAATCATAGTGATGGTGGTAATATGTAATTGTGGTGGTGATTGTGATAATAATGATAGTTATATGAGGGTAGTGGTGACGATAGTGGTGACATTAGCAGTAGTGATGATGTCAAATGTGGTGGTCATGAAAGCAATGGTAATGGTTCTTGGCATGATACTAGTCATTATTTATTATGTCCCTTCCATGTGTTATATGTTCTTAATCTATCACAATATTATCCAGTTTATTTGCTGTGTACATCCCTTCCCCACATGAAATAGAAAAATTATTAGATCATTCCCAGGAATAATGTTGTCACATGCCTTTAAATTCAGCACTTGGGGGGAGGGGGGCAGAGGCACACAGATCAAAGGAAGTTCAAGGCCAGGCTGATATACATAACAAGTTGCAGACAAGGAGGCATAATAAAAACCAACCTCTCTCTACTTCACGAATCTACTCAATATCTCTACTTCAAGTTTCTCTCCTGGGCTTTTAGGACCCTTCAGAAGCTGACTCCCCTCATAGAAGCCAGTAGCTGACATCTATTATTAAACCAAAGTTAGGTGGAGAATAGAGTCTCCATTTTCCATGTACTCAGAGGCTCTAATTACCATCTTGCCGGTTCCTCCGTTGTCTCCACCAAGGACAAGCAGACCCATAACTACACTCCCTAATCCCTCTTTCACAGAAGGTACTAAAGCTGTGTGTATTTCCAGTCAAATCCTGCTCCTGATTGAAAGTCAAGCCAAATCCTCCTCCATTCATTACCATTCAGCCATAATTTTAGTACTTTTTGTCAGATACTGCATACTAAGACACAAACCCTCAGCCCACTCCACTTATAGATGTGACAAGGCATTCTTAGTTTCTCTTGATACCCTGCTAATGAGAATTTTACCCGGCCAGTTCCCCCCTTTATCCGTGAAAGCCAGCCTGGCATCAGAAGCCCATAAGGCAACGTTAAGTGAATGAGTGGCTGGAGAAGAGAAGAGAAGCTGTGCATGAAAGAGTTAAAAGAAACCAACACATCCTGCACGGAAGGGGAGGCAGGTGTCAGGAGCGTCAGGTCTGTTGTTTGAAGGTCTTTCCAGCTCGGGCTTTCAGGACACTTGGGGAAAGGACACATCTCTAAAGTGCATTTGTCTTCTGGAGCCACAGAAACATCTCTGATTGCTTTTGATGACTAGATTGCATGTTTTGAGTAAACCAGGACAGAAATGTAGACTATGTCATCCTCAAGTTAGGTCTTATCTTTATTGTCTTAGCCAGGATACTTTCCTTCCTCCTTTCCTTCCTTCCTCTTTTTCTTTTTTCTTTTGGGGCGTGGGTGGGGAGAGGTGGGGAGATCCTCACATCATGTCGCCATTATTGCCCCAGAACTTACTACATAAACCAAGCTGGACATAAACTCACAGAGATCTGCCTGCTTCTGCCTTGCCTCCAGATTGCTGGGGTGTACACCACCATACCCTACCAGGACACTTTTTATTATTTATCCTTTGAAAACTTCATACAAGAAAAAAAAAATCTGTCTTGGTCATATTCTTGCATGCATATTCCCTCCAGCTTCCCTCAGCTTCTCCTCTGGGGGAAAAAATCCTTCTCCAAACATCACGTCCTTTTTAAATAACTCACTGTGTCTAATTAGTGTTGCCCGTGGGTGTGAGGTCTTTCTCTGAGCAACCTAGCAAAGGCCACTCTCCCCAAAGAAAATTCATTCTTCCTGCCCTAGTAATCATCAGTGGCCAGTAGTTTCTCAGGTAGAAGTGGGGTCTTAGAGGCACCACCCCTCTGTGTTGAAATTTTTAACTAACTTAAATTATGCAGATTTTGTGCAGGTAGCAACAACTTCTGTGAATTAATGCTTGCAACAGCCATATCCCATTCAAAGAACTGCATTTCACAACACTCTTCCCATCCACAGGCTCTTACATTCTTTCTATGCCCTTTTCTATGATGTTCTTTGAGCCTTCTGGTGAGAAAAGCGGTTGATGCTGATGTCCCATCTATGGATGAACATTCACAGGCACTTATTCTCACCATTTTGAAAAGTTAAGAGTGTCTCCATTAACCACTATTCACAGCAGTAAGAGGCTTCTTTGTCCAAGATTGAGAGCAACATAAATCTACCAGAGAAAAATAAATATTTAGAAGGCAGCTTGACAGCAGGATCACTTAGTAAAATAACATCAATGGGTTTCCCTTCTTGGGCCTACAATTCCCTAGCCATGATTTTGGCCACATTTCCAGAACCAGGCATGAATTATTTCCTGTGAAACAGGCCTCAAAACCAGCCAAGGGACTGGTTGGTTACCCCCGTAGAGAGTCTTGCCACTATTGTACCTTTAAGTACATCTTTCCTTTAGCCAGAATATTTTTGAGAATAAAATAAGCAATTACCAATGATGATTCTGGAATAAGTTATAAGCCAGGACTGTGCCAGGTAGCAATATATTACACTAAAACATGACATCAAAAGATATTGGATGTGCTGGAACATCACCAGGACCAAGAGTCAATGTCTTCCTAGAAAGTGACAAATACAGGTAGAAAGAAATTCTAGGGGGAAAAAAACTTCTCAACTGCATAAGTCTATAATAAACGTCTTTTCTGAATTAAACACCCTATTTCACCTGTTAACGGAGTTAATTATATTCCATCTCATGTTGCTGACTAATTTTTTCCCCAGATTAAACAGTTTAAAAATTGGAAAACATCAATCTGTTACATCATTAAAAGAAAATAACACCAACCTCTCACCGTGCTGGGCCGTGTAGGAGACAGAAGAGACAAGAGCACAACAACTTGGCCAATCTTTTTCCTCCAGGCCAAAGGGTTGGCACCCGTTTTCCAATTACTAGCAGCGGCTTTTCAGCAATGCTCAACTGTAAGGCTGATGGTACAATGTCAATACTTTCAAGCACAGAAACAAATATTTCTATTTTTAATTAATGGACAGAAAAATGAGCTAGAGGCTCATTTACCAGGCTTTCCCCACATCCCAGAAGGCCACTTCACAACTCAGCACATTCACACACCTACGCTACCAAGTGCAGGTAAGTGCTGCTTGTCTTCGGCTGTGAAAAGGAGCAGCACCCGTTTCCCTCCCCGTCACTTTCTGTCTCCACCGTCAGCCTGTGGCTCCAACTTTACAGTAGGTGGCTTGAATATGGATTTTCCAACACTGCCCTGTAAGAACTAAGGAGAATCCTAGAGAGAGAAAAAACAGTTGCTTGTGTGGCTTTTTCAGTAAGCTACACAGTGATGCAGAGCATCAGAGAGGGGGAACTTATCTCTTATCCACAGCTTGGCTGCTCTACTAGGGTAGTGGCTTCATCAGAGGCATGATGACGTCTACCAAAGCAGCCCATTGAGGCTCCCAGAGTAGAGAAGACGTGGGGAAACATGGAGATGAAGAATGATATATAAAGACCAAGCCCTCAGGTCGGAATACCGAGGGCAGGGAAGGGAGCCGTTGGTGATACAAATGAGCCTTTTGTTTTAGAAGTCAAGTTGACCCTGAGTTCCTCCCAGTGAGGACAAGAATGTCCTCTCACCCTGCCAACACTGAGATGGAGCCTTCACTTCTTGGCTGGCTCCATTATAAAATCGATTCTTGGACAGACACTTATATAACATATCGCTTGCTATACGGCCTCAATCTCCTTACGTAAACCCATAGTGAAATTTACTCCCCATTGCAAGGAATTAACAGTGGGACCATGTGGAAACTTCAAGAAGTGATTGTTACATGAAATCAGAGCTCCTCCTCCAGTTATGAATCTATTCATGAATCAGATTGTCTCCCAGTGGGAGTATGTAAATGTCTCTTACACACCTCTCAAAAACTGGCGCCTTGTGCTGCCTTAGGACTCTGTAGACAGTCCTCAGCACCAGGAAGACCCTGACCAGATGAAGCTTCTCACCTGGGGTCTCCCCGCCTCACAAACTGTGAGCTATGTATGTAGGAGTTTATTCCTCACCAATTATCCAACAGTAATATTTAGCAATAGCAACAGAGAACTGGAGTAAGGATTGCCTAAGACATGTTTCTCTGATGGTCTTCCTCATAGTTGATGTTTACCTACATACGTATTTCTCTAATAGAATAAAATTTGAACATTATAGTGAATAATGGAAGAAAGAAGAGCTGTTACATTTATGACCAGTATCAGCAACATATCAGAATACAACAAAATATCAGAAACTTGGATAAAACACTGGCCCAGTTATATCATCCCTACGTTGTCTCCATTTTAATCCCTGAGAAACATAAATGACCCCAAACAGACCCTTGGAGATTTTGGTTTTTCATGACACCATAAATCAGGACTATATACACTCATGAGTGCAGGTGCCTACAGAAGAGAGAAGAGGGTGTGGGATCCCTCTGGATCTGGAGTCACATGCAGTTGTGAGCCACCACTCACAGATACTGGGAACTGAATTTTGGTGCTTTCAAGAGCAGTAAGGGTTCTTAACTACTGAGCCACCTCTCCAGCCTCCAGGTTCCTCCTCTCTGACACTCATGCTGTTCAGTTTCATTTTAAAGGAAGAATGAACCCATATTTTAATAAAAACCACCTTCCTGTTTTCCCATCAAAACACCTTTATCACACCACAGTAGGAGACCACTGCAACAGCGAATTCACTTTGAGGCAGTTCACAACCAGGAGCAACCTGCTCTGAGTATTCAGGACTTTGAAATCCTCCTCCTCCTTGACTTAATGCTCAGTGGCAAGGAGGAGAAACTCAAAACTTGCAGAGTCTAAGCAGTAGTCTCTCCTTTTGTTTTGCTACTAATAAATATTTTATTGTTGTTTGGAGAAAATGAAAGCAGAAGTAGCAATTTCCTCTCTGTGGTGTTCCTGGTAACGGTAGTCACTTCTTTATGAGCTGAAATGAGAGTCTCCTTTCAGAGCTTACCTGTAAATAAGATGTCGTTTACCCATGCAGCCGGTATGCTCCAGAAAAAAAAAAAACTAAGTAAGAGATTATTTCACTAATGCTTCATTCCAAATCTAAACAAACAACTATTAGACTGTGGTCAGTCTCTGCTAAAGCATCTGTTTCCATAGCAGACATTGTCATTTACAGTCTCGCCTCTCATATTTTAAGATCAGCTCATAAAGAAAATATTCAAATCAATTTTAAGACATTTGTAGTTCCTGAAGTGCCTCATCTTTCTAGTGATAGCAGGAGATGTCTAGTTCCCCACTACGGGTTAAACTCCTCCAAGAACTGACATTTGAGTATAAGGTTTATTTTCTGAGATGCCATCGTGTTTGTGAGAATCCCCCAGAAATGTATTATGCATCCACCTGTTTTCTTACACATATAATTATGTGCATATAATACTGTCTTTGCTTGTTGGAAAAGCTTCCAAGATGTACTACAGCTAGTTCCAGTGGGAAGTACTATAAACAAGAAAGAGGACTATAGGGTTCAGTGTAGTGGAAGTTTTGGTTTCTTTAAAACCTCAGTCATGTTATATAAATATGTTTTTGTTTTAATCCAAAGTGTGGAATATGGAACTGCTTTTAGTTTGTCCACACCCGATAACTGTCTCATGTGGCTCAAGGGGGGTGTGGTTGTTGCCAGCTGCAATTAATTCAATTCTGAGGACTCTGAGAGGGTATAAATACCAGAACCTAGAGAGAGAAAAATAACACTTTGAGGGATGCTTTGAGGAGATGGTTGGAGGAGGAAGAAGGCTGCTTGTTCATCCTGATGCTGTGTCTTCTATGCTTACTGTTGCTGATTTGCTGGATTGCTAGACATCTTGATGACTGAGGTTGGTATTGCCCCAAAGAACCCAATGACCCTAACTAGCCAGAAATAGTTAAAGAGAACTCTGCCTCCATTTCCCCTTTCTCTGGCCCTTTGCCACTTTCTCATCCTTTCTCTCTTTCTCTCTTCCTATACACACAAATTTCTTAAAAAGAAAAAAAAAAACACATTGCTTATCGTAATTGAGCAGAGGAAAAATTCCAGGACCCTGGAGGAAGATTGATTAATTAGCCTTTTGAGCAAGCCTATAGAGCAAGAAGGTCCTCTTGCCATCTTCGGACCATCAGGACATGTCAGTGATCATGTTGCTAGATTTTCCAGCTTTGCGAGAATGTTATGAGTCTTGCCCTTGTTATTAAAAACACTTTGCACATTCAGGCAAGCCAAAGT
Source organism: Acomys minous (assembly GCF_964271855.1). Classification (NCBI taxonomy): domain Eukaryota; kingdom Metazoa; phylum Chordata; class Mammalia; order Rodentia; family Muridae; genus Acomys; species Acomys minous. The sequence goes on from NC_140490.1 coordinate 57,335,320, forward strand.
TATACTGAGAGTCATCTTGGAACAGTATCTAGCAAAAGGCATTGGACTCCAGCTCCTATATGGATACTTCTTAATACATATAAGTGAAATTTATCCATGGGATTAAACCAAGTTCAAGCTCCAGTTTCCATTCTGAGTCTCTGGACCAAGGTGTGCACTAGAAATAACATTTCCCTGTTGGTTCCGCCGCTAAGTCCTTGGGAATGCATTAATTCCTCTCCATTTCTATGGCTACCACCATCTTCTCTCACCTGGTACTTAAACTGCCTCCTGCAAAGACATCTTACCTCCATGCTCCCATGCTCCACAACCCTATGTACTGGTATGGATACTTCTTTGCATTCGTGTGATCCTGGCTTTGAAAACCCTCTAAGGGCTTTATATGTCTTAGAATAAACCCCAGACTCTTTAGAGTAGCATCTAAAACTCTGCCTCTATCCCACTCTCTGCTCTTTAGTCCACCTTCACAGGCTGGGTTTCCTTTTAGACACATACGTAAGTGTCTTCACACCAGTCCCTCTTATAGGTTTTATTTCTTCCCAGAACTCTCTTCCCTTGGTTTTTGACCAACAGTCCCCATTCTTCCTTTAAGTCTCAATACAAGGATCACATCCTTGAGGAAAACATCCCTGTTCCCTAGAGTGAGTTGAATTATGTCACAAACCAATATGCTGAAGTCTGAACTCCAGGTACCTGTAAATGCGGCTTTGTTTAGAAATTAGATCTTTGCAGGTACAATCAAGACAAGAGGTTCTGAAAAGAAAAGGAAAAGGGAGGAAGAGAAGGGGAAGAGACAGTGTAGAGGAGAGGAAAATATGTTTAGATAGAGGCAGATAATAGATATTGTGATAACCTTATGATCCATAGAATACCAACGATTGTCAGCAGTTTGGAGAAAAGCAAGAATGGTGTAATGATTTGGATGAGAAATTACTCCAAATGGTGCCACTGTTTAAGATGGTTATGAGACTTTCAGAAGTCTTGCAAGAGGAAATATATCACCTGGGGACTTTGAGAGTTTATAGCCCAACCCCACTTCTAGGTCATTCATATTCTCTCCTCTCTCTCTCTCTCTCTCTCTCTCTCTCTCTCTCTCTCTCTCTCTCTCTCTCTCTCCCCCCCCCCCCCCGTCTGTCTTTTCTAACTTAGTTGGAGATGTGATTTCTCAACTTCCAGCTCCAGTTGCCTGCTGCTATGTCTCCTCAGCCATCATGTCCTCACCTTCTGGAACTATTAGGTGAAATAAATTCTTTTATGAATTGTTTTTGGTCATAGTATTTTTTTGTTACAGCAACAAAAAGCAAACTAGAAGAGATGGAATCTTCTTCGAAGCCTTCAGAAACAGCATGGTCCTCACAACACGTTAATCCCAAGCTCCAGGCCTTTAGAAATAATCCAATATGTTGGGGAACATATTTCCATTGTTTTAAGCCACCACATTTGTGGTAACTGTTATGGGAATTCCTGGAACATATATACTCAGTCCTGTATAGGTTCCTCCTATTGGTTCTTCTTAACACTTTCAGAAGATGTGAGCAGCTGTCACTGATTATTCATTGCTGTACTTGCTGTGCCAACACAACTTCTCTATGAGGCCACAAGAGTCACGAGGTTAGAAACATGTGCAATCCATTCACTATCATGTACCCAGAGTGCACCTCCCAGGGCCAATGCTAGCTAAGTTAAGGGTGGTTTAGTGATAGGGATTTTGCTTACTTTGTGCTTCTCTGGGGTGTTGATTTATTCATTTATTTGTATTTTGTGTACATGCACATATGATGTACGTGAGCACAAATGCCGTAGTGCTCATAGGGCTGTCAGAAGGACAACTTTATATGGGTTTTGGAGATCAAACTTAGATCTCCAGATTTGTGAGCTATCTTGTTGTTCCCTTCTCTAGGATCTTGAAACTAGATGGAGTGGTGTACCCTAAAACTAGATAGTCGGAGATTGCTGCCCCAATATTGACTAACTCCTCTGTCCTCCTGGAATCATAAGCTCGCTGTGCTGGAGAGATTCTTAGACTCCACCTAACTCTCTGCTGCCAGCCCCCACTGGCTCTTTGGGTAAGAGAATTGTGTCTTCTCCATATGCTACGCTGTCATCTCTTACAGCTGTCAGTATACTCCTCTATATTGGCTATGGCTGCCTAGCCTGAGGGTCCAGAGGCAGCTTTCCCTCCCCTGCAGACAAAAGCACATGACTTTGACAGCTATTCACTGCTGGATGGCATTTTTGCTTAATTAGAATAATGGAATTTTAAGCCTGGAAAGGTCCTTAGACATCATCTGAGCAACCCCATCTCCTCGTTTAATTGAGTAAGAAAAGTCTCAAGTTATATACACTTAAACTGTAGCAAGATGGATTGCCAAGATTCACCCAGTTAATCGATTCCAAGGAGACACTCAGGTGTTTCTGAGAATTTTTTTGCAGTTTTCTGTCCATTGAGCTGAGAATGTATCCCTCAAACTTCTCTATTCCATGGGCTGACAAACCTGGGATGTCCCATTCTGCCTGTGCCTTGAGCCTCTTCTGGTTCCTGTGTCTCCTGTCATCTTCATCTCACATTCAAGACCTCACCCCTGACAACACAGAAGATCCTGGGCTCTAGACTTGGAGGGAGACTTCTCTAAGGATTTGAGAATAGCAGAAGAGAGCAGAGCACAGAAGACAAAACAGCTGGTCTTCAGGGTAGCATGATTCAGAGACCATATTTTACTTTGTATGCTTTGGTCTTTTCCAAGGCCAGCAATAATATGGATATAATGTTGCCCAGGGTTCAGTATACTCAGCAGATAGTTTAGGCCAAGTTGTGGTCACAAACACCAGTGGACTTCTACCCTGATGTAAGCGCTTCAAGATTCCAGGTGCCAGGAGTTAGTCCAGGGTATTCTTTCTGGTCATGAAGAAGACAGGACTTGTCCCTCAGCTCACCCTAAGACCCACTCACTTTCTGCTTCGCAATTAATGCCCTCTAAGAAGTCCATTCCCTTTAAGGATGCACCACCACCACCATCCAATCACTGTTGCACCAAACTACCAAAACCAAGTGGTTTACAAAAGAAAAATGTATACCTGTAGCCAGACTTTTACTACTTTGTGGGTGCTTCATTCTTCCATCCTTCTTCACCCCATTTCTTCCTTCCTTTAACCACCAAACACTAGATAGGAGGGGGAAGGGATAAACAGGAAAAGGGGTGATGTTATTGTTAGACTACTTCTTGCTGATCAGGCGCATTGAGCTCCTTGGGGCAAGTTTAATCTTCAGAGCCGGGATATCTAATTCCTTCTTCTTCGTCTTCGTCTTCTTCTTCTTCTTCTTCTTCTTCTTCTTCTTCTTCTTCTTCTTCTTCTTGTTTTTCTTCTTCTTCTTCCTCTTCTTCTTTCTCCTCCTCCTCCTTCTTGTTTCGTCTTTGTGCACAACTACTTAACAAACCACAAACAAAAACACAACAACAACTCCTCTCAGACTCTAGCACTTATATACCTTCTGAAAAGTCCCCAGAATCCCAAATGTCACACAACCTCAGAAACTATCTGCAGCTGGCAAAATCACGCCTCTGCTAGAGCACAAGGCAAATCATAATCAACTGCTTCAAAGCAGCCCCATATCCCCACATCTGGGATTAAGTAAGAACATATTCTCATAATATTTCTGTGGTTTTTTTTTTTTTAGAAACCAAAATTCCAAAATTCTCACTACATATACCTTACAGTTCAGGAGGCTAGATATCATGACTAAGGTTTGCATGGTTGATTCTCCCCACTACCATGAGGGAGGCTAGTCAGATCTATATCCTGGTTTCTAAGGATTTGCCAGCAGCCTCTAACTTTCCTGGCTCTGTCCATGCTGCTCTCTAACTCAGGTAGTAAAGTGTAATGGCAACTGTCTTTACCTGCTGAGTCTTATGTGATCATGGCCTATCTTAATGTCCTTATGCAAACTTCATTGCCATCTGGCTTCCCTAAAAGGGCTCTTGGAAGATAACATCTTGTGCCACTGTACATGCAAGAGAGAAAGGTTAAGTGGCTAAGACAGGGTAGAACACAGTGGGAGCAGTCAGGCTTACCCTTGTATGACAACCTACTTTTCATAAAAGTATTCCTCCTTGTGTCCTTCCTTCCTCTCCTCCTTCCTCCTTTCCTTCCTTCCTTTCTTTTTTCTGCTTTTCTTCCTTCCTTTTCTCCTCCTCCTTCTCTTCCTTACTTATTTTTAAGGCAGATCTGTGCCCAAGCTGCCTTCAAACATGCTATGTCATCTAGGATGACCTTAAACTTCTGATTCTCTTATCTCGACCTTTTACTTGCTGAGATCACATGCGTGCACCACCACACCAGCTCTATGCACTGCAGGGGATCACACTCATGACTTTGTGCATTCTATGCAAGCACTCTCCCAACCAAGCTGGATCTCCAGCCCCTGAGCCACTTGGGCTAGACCTAACCCACTCCAGGAAATGACCATTAATCTACCCAAGAAGAGAAAAGCCCCATGACTAATTACCTTCCACTAGATTTCACCTTCTTAAAGGTTCTGTCACCTCAGTACCACCACACTGGAGACCAGAGCATGAACCTTGTGGACAAAGGGTACACAGCCATAGCAGCATCTCCCACTTCTTATTCTCAATTCAGACCTGAGGTTAGCATGCTGCTCATCTGTATCTATAAAGATATACAGAAGGAAGAAAGCTGCAAAGTGCTTCCCAAGCACAGGTGGTTCTCCATGGTAGACTATAACTTCCTCCAGGAGGTTCTTAAATGTGAGAGCTGACCAACAGCAGTATCCTAACTCAAGAGGAGACCCCAAAGACAGAACTTGGAGAAACCAATACAGGATCGAGTGGCAGTGAAATCTAGTGGAAGGTAGTTAGTCATGGGACTTTTCTCTTCTTGGGTAGATTAATGGTTATTTCCTGGAGTGGGTTAGGTCTAGCTCAAGTGATCTGGCTGGGTTGGGAGAGTGCTTGCATAGAACGCACAAAGCCATGAGTGTGATCCCCTGCAGTGCATAAGGAGTGGCTCCTTAAGTGAGGACTCACAGTGATCTGAAAGTGGAATCTCAAGAAGGCAAAGATTTATTTCCTTCTCCATCCCACATCCCATAATGATCTCTTCCAATCCAGCATCACGCTTGTCCTTCCCACAACTCACCCAGTAAAATATCTCTACACACATTTTTTAGACAGGGAAACTGAGGTTTCTGGAACAGTGAATGGAGTATATTTTCAAAGCCAATAACCTTAGGAAGGAAGCCAATGCTCAGCCCTTTCTCAGGTTGCCTGACTCCAAGCTGTGATCCAGAAGCGGGCCATTTCCACTTTGCTAATGAATGATTCATGATGGTTAAGGGTGTGTTGGTAGGGTCAGATGGCCCGCCTTGTCAGGGCTAGACAGATTAACTTCCAAAAGTGCGTTACCAGGAGCCTCTTTATACCCACAGATGGAAAGGAAGTTTATGTAAAGAGTTTCATAAAAATTGTGCAGGAGCCCAGGCTCAAATCAGCGACAGAGAGAGGAGCCAGGAGGCCTTGTGGTGGCTGTCCTGCTGCCAGCTGAGTGCTCTTCTCCGCTTCCTCACAAAGGAATTGTTGGCATTTGTGACTGCCTCAGCCCCAGTGTCAGGGTGGTCTCAGTGTGTCGGCGGCACAGATTTGAGAAGCAGTTGGAGAAAAAAAAATATTTATCTGATAGAAACCTACTTCAAATGGGTGAATCAGTTGTGTTTGTTTATCTGTTTGTTTTTCTTTCGCTTACAGACTAGTTTCAGAGCAAGAAAGAGACCACAAAGCCGACTGTAAATTGGCTGTGCTGCTCTTTCTTTGTGTGGCCATGGGGCCTTGACAAGCAGGTGAAGAAGCCTGCAGTCTCTAGTAACAAATAGTCACACTATAAATGCCATTCTTAAACCTTCTCCAGTGCAAAACAAATGATGGACTCAAACTACTTCCCATTGGGATAAATACGGAAGCTTTGCTTAAGTTAATAAATTTTCCCCAAAACAGATAATAAGGTCATTGTGCAGGTAACATAACAAAGAGAGATGAATGTCAACACCTTCAGGCTCTCGTCTCTGCAAACAAAGGGGCTACCCATGTGACTTGGGCTCAGCACTGAGACAGTGGGGATGCTGAGTGGAGTGAGCTACAGTGAACTAAAGGTTGAGAGTAGCAATAACCTTGAGATACACCTGTATTTATTTGTATGTGAAGGGGAAGTATTTAGACAGTTAAATAAGACCAAGAAAAGGACAAAGAGATAAGCAGTAGTAACCTCTTTTTTGAATAGTTGACATTTTAGCTGTTTTAATGTATGTAGTGGCTGGCTGGCTGGCTGGCTGGCTAACTGACTGACTGACTGACTGACTGACTGACACAGGATTTCTCTGTGCAGTCCTGCTTGTCCTAGAACTCTCTTTGTAGAGCAGTCTGGCCTCAAACTAAAAGATTGTCTGCCTCCCAAGTGCAGGGATAAAATGTATCCACCACCACCACCTGGGCTGTTCTACTGTGCAGGTCAGCAAGGTGCAGGGCCCCGCTGTTGTAAGTGCTGCAGCCAATGAGTGGCAGGAACAGCTCTTCTGTTCTCATGCCTTCAATGCCAGCTCACTCAGTCTCTTGCCCAGACAAGGTGGGGGCAGCTCAGCACAGTGCCTCAGGTGGTAGGCAGTCCAGACAAGAGACATATGCATGGCCTTTGGTGGGAACACTGTCCTGGGACATGAATACAGATTGCATCTGCCAAAGGACCAAGGGACCCAGACATGGCCCCCAGCAACATCCTGGGCCCAGATGTTCCAATGGGCCCAGGTGGCAGCACAGGCCACTCAGCATGTATCCACATAGTCTCCAGTGGCAGCCCAGACCATGAACATCCAGACTACCACTTGGACTTTGGTGGTAACTTGGGTCACAGACATCGACACAGAACCCAGCTGTAGCAGGACCATCGACCCACACTTGGCAGAAGCCCGGGGCGGGGGGGGGGGGGGGGGGGACTTCACCATGGCTTCCTCATATCTGCCTGTTTGAAGAAAACTTTTTTGTTATTGCTGTTTTTGTTTTTCTAGAAAGTGTTCAAGACAGGGTTTCTCTGTGTAGCTTTGGCTGTCTTGGAACTCACTCCATAGACCAGGCTGCCTTCAAACTCACAGAGATCTGCCTGCCTCTGCCTCTCTAGTGCTGAGATTAAAGGTGTGTGCCACCACCACCCAGGTTGGAAGAGAGTTTTAAACAAGTATGCTTGGGCCATAACCCAGCTTCAGAGCCACCTAGAGTAGAATACCACATGATGATTTTTAATATCATTTATACCCAAAAGACATTTCAATCTGTAAAAACTGATGAGAGAGAGAGAGAGAGAGAGAGAGAGAGAGAGAGAGAGAGAGAGGGAGAGAGAAGTGGAAGAAGAAGAAGAAGAAGAAGAAGAAGAAGAAGAAGAAGAAGAAGGCTTAGAGATAAGAGATTTTTGAAAGTAAGGAGCAGAGACACTTAGAGACAAGAGTTGTGGGATTATGTATTTGTACCGTGGCAGAAGTTGTTATAATCCCCAAGAACTTGGAAGCTGGGTGTTCATTTTGAGGCCATTGACAACAACCACAGAGGCCAACCCTCTCTCAGTGAGACAGAAACGCTTTAATGAAATCTTTGAGTCCAAGAAGGGAAAGAGATTATAGAAGGAGAGTGAGTAGTTTAGTGAGAGCCCATGGTTAGTTCAGGCTCCATCAGGCAAGCAAGAGGGATGGAACAAGCTCCAGGAGAGAGCCACCCAGATAGAGCAAGCAGGAAAGAAGCCATCCTTCAGAAGCATTCCCTCTGAGAGAAAACAGATCATGGCAACAGAGACTGAGAGAATAGAACATGGCAACAGAGACCGAGAGAGTAGAGCATGGCAACAGAGACCGAGAGAGTAGAGCATGGCAACAGAGACCGAGAGAGTAGAGCACGGCAACAGAGACCGAGAGAGTAGAGCACGGCAACAGAGACCGAGAGAGTAGAGCATGGCAACAGAGACCGAGAGAGTAGAGCACGGCAACAGAGACCGAGAGAGTAGAGCACGGCAACAGAGACCGAGAGAGTAGAGCACGGCAACAGAGACCGAGAGAGTAGAGCATGGCAACAGAGAGAATAGAGCACGGCAACAGAGACCGAGAGAGTAGAGCATGGCAACAGAGACCGAGAGAATAGAGCATGGCAACAGAGACCGAGAGAATAGAGCATGGCAACAGAGACCGAGAGAGTAGAGCACGGCAACAGAGACCGAGAGAGTAGAGCACGGCAACAGAGACCGAGAGAATAGAGCACGGCAACAGAGACCGAGAGAATAGAGCACGGCAACAGAGACCGAGAGAGTAGAGCACGGCAACAGAGACCGAGAGAATAGAGCATGGCAACAGAGACCGAGAGAATAGAGCATGGCAACAGAGACCGAGAGAATAGAGCATGGCAACAGAGACCGAGAGAGTAGAGCATGGCAACAGAGACCGAGAGAGTAGAGCATGGCAACAGAGACCGAGAGAGTAGAGCATGGCAACAGAGACCGAGAGAGTAGAGCACGGCAACAGAGACCGAGAGAATAGAGCATGGCAACAGAGACCGAGAGAGTAGAGCACGGCAACAGAGACCGAGAGAGTAGAGCATGGCAACAGAGACTGAGAGAGTAGAGCACGGCAACAGAGACTGAGAGAGTAGAGCATGGCAACAGAGACCGAGAGAGTAGAGCATGGCAACAGAGACCGAGAGAGTAGAGCACGGCAACAGAGACCGAGAGAATAGAGCATGGCAACAGAGACCGAGAGAGTAGAGCACGGCAACAGAGACCGAGAGAATAGAGCATGGCAGCAGAGACCGAGAGAGTAGAGCACGGCAACAGAGACTGAGAGAGTAGAGCATGGCAACAGAGACTGAGAGAGTAGAGCATGGCAGCAGAGACCGAGAGAGTAGAGCATGGCAACAGAGACCGAGAGAGTAGAGCATGGCAACAGAGACCGAGAGAGTAGAACACGGCAACAGAGACCGAGAGAATAGAGCATGGCAGCAGAGACCGAGAGAGTAGAGCACGGCAACAGAGACTGAGAGAGTAGAGCATGGCAACAGAGACTGAGAGAGTAGAGCATGGCAACAGAGACCGAGAGAGTAGAGCATGGCAACAGAGACCGAGAGAGTAGAGCATGGCAACAGAGACCGAGAGAGTAGAACACGGCAACAGAGACCGAGAGAATAGAGCATGGCAGCAGAGACCGAGAGAGTAGAGCACGGCAACAGAGACCGAGAGAGTAGAGCATGGCAACAGAGACTGAGAGAGTAGAGCACGGCAGCAGAGACTGAGAGAGTAGAGCATGGCAGCAGAGACCGAGAGAGTAGAGCACGGCAGCAGAGACCGAGAGAGTAGAGCACGGCAACAGAGACCGAGAGAATAGAGCATGGCAACAGAGACTGAGAGAATAGAGCATGGCAGCAGAGACCGAGAGAGTAGAGCATGGCAACAGAGACTGAGAGAATAGAGCATGGCAACAGAGACCGAGAGAATAGAGCATGGCAGCAGAGACCGAGAGAGTAGAGCATGGCAACAGAGACCGAGAGAGTAGAGCATGGCAACAGAGACTGAGAGAGTAGAGCATGGCAACAGAGACCGAGAGAGTAGAGCATGGCAACAGAGACTGAGAGAGTAGAGCATGGCAACAGAGACCGAGAGAGTAGAGCATGGCAACAGAGACTGAGAGAGTAGAGCATGGCAACAGAGACTGAGAGAGTAGAGCATGGAAAGAGAGAGGAGGTGATCACGAACGAGGCGGACAAAGCACATGGATTATAATAGGGACAGGCCAGGAGGTTAGTGTGGACTTTGAAAGGTTTAACTAGTACAGGTGTGGGAGAGCCCAGAGGCCAGCATGGACTTTCATATGGTGACAGACACCGCAGGTGGCCAGCCATATGTTCTTTCTTGACAGACGTAAGGAAAAGGACTCCTTTTGGCAATTGGAAACCGGTTTCAGGGATTCATGAGGAATGCTGGCTTTAATCTAACCACCAAAATCCTTCTATAGTTCAGGTTGAGCTCATTTCTGGGTAAATGGATATCCTGAGACCTAACACTATTGGATGGAGTGCAGATCCTTGCAGATCTCCAAGCCTACTAAACACAAGGATCTCTTAGATCATTCACTTTCCAACAGGGTGACCAGTAGCCACTGTGACTAATAAAAACTGAATTATGGCCATTCCGGGTGTGTAAAATACAAACTGTTTGAGAGTAATGCAAAGTAACATAACTTAATAACTTTTACACATATTACAAATTGAAATTATAGTAATCTAATATCTAAATATACAGTTATCATTAATTATTGTTAAATAAAATGTATTGTTAACCGATCTCCACTCAGTGTCCTTTTACATCTTAACTTGTGGCTAACAGAACATGTCAAAATCTGAGTGACTTACTCTTCCAGGTACACTGCTTGAATTGCTTTGGGGGAAGTGGTGCTTTCAGACTCTCCCCATGCGCCTCAAGTTGAGAATTGGCCAAACCGAAGAGGTCATTCTCTTTTCTCAGAGATTCTGGAGCTGTGCAAGCCAGTCAATCCCAATTTGCACTTGTCAGAACACATAGAATATACATGACAAAGAAAGCTTAACATATGCAAAAAAAATTTAAAAATCATTTAGGAAGTCAAGGACTGAATTCCAGGGTGGAATTCAGACTGTGACCAGAATCTAATTATGTGGCAAGTGCACAACATCTCACTGAGGGTGTGAGGGAGAAAGATGGCCAACCCAAGTACCTAAACTGAGAGGAGTCTGCAAGACAAAAAGAAAGAGGGACATTTGGAAACATCATCTACCCTCCCATGGGACAGTCTTTGCCATGGGCATTCAGGCTGACACCTGCAACTGACACCACCACATGTATCTTAGAAGTGAATGATGGGGGGTAAGGGTGGCAGGAAGTGGGTTAGCTCACCATTGGAGGTGAGGATGACCAAGCAGCAAGCAGGAAGGGGAGGATAATCCCTGTGCTGATGGGAAAAGTCAGAGGCATCATATGGTCTCAGGTTTAGCTTAATGTAGGCGCAGATGGACACGTAGCGAAGTGTTTACTGATCTGTGTACATACACATACTCTCTTGTGTTTTCTGACTGAGTCAACTGAAGTGACTGGAAACAACACCATCCCTCAGCGGCAACAAGCACACCTACTGTCCTGATTTAGTTTTGTTCTACGTCCGTGAAAAGGAACCAGAGCTCCCTGGGGAAATGGCCATTTCTAGAGTTGGGTGAATCTACAGGGTCCTCTTGGAGAGCTATGCTACGTCAGACTGAAAAGAAAGTCCTCCCCGCCAAAGATGGCCTATGGTTAGAGTCTATCAATGGGCCAGATGAAGTAGTTCTTTCTCAGTGGTCACAGCTGGGGCAAAATGAGCAAAAATACAAACCAATACAAGCTATAACCAAAAACCAAATATCACTCATTCCATACAGATGTGAATAAATAATAAATTAACAAAAATAACAAAGAGACAAGTAACCTGCCCAGAAGAAATCCCCTCTCCCATTATGTAGTCTCTGTCCAGGCCACTGCTTTCTGCTCCCCACTTCCCATCTGTGGAAATAATGTCTGAATATAGTGACTTTTTTCCAGAGAACACAAAATGGGAAGAGAAACAGGAGTGACTTTCCAGTGCAGAGGCTCAATAAGCAGATAATCAGGGTTAACAGCAACACATCTAAATCACTTGCTAGCTCAAGACCCAGCTGCCACAGAGTGAATCACTTAAACAGCAGAGGTTTCTTTCTCACAGTCCTTCAGGTGAGAAACCCAGTACCACAGAGGCTCCAGCAAGGCTGACTGCATTGTGAGGCCCACTCCTGTCTCATGTGCGGCTGCCACATCACTACATGCTCACATGGCCTCTCCTTGGAGCACACAAACGAACTCAAAGGGCCCTAATTCAGTGTAAGACCTGAATTTAAATCTGCTGAAACAAAACAGAACGGAAAATCTATTTGTTTTTGACCTGAACAAGTTCATATATAATCCCAGAACAGAAAGCAAAAATATACCAATGGAATAGCATCAAATTAACTAGCTTCTGCATAGCAGCAGAAACACAAAGTACAGAAATGGCCTGTAGAAGGTGGACATTTGCAAAAGGAGTCCATGTCCAAGATACTCAAAAGTCAATAGCAAGGGGAAAAATCACCCAACTAAAACATGGGGAAAGGGACTCGAGAGATGATAGCTCAGTGGCTAAGGGTACTTATTGCTTTTCCAAAGGATGCAGGTTTGATTCCCAGCGCCACAAAGAGACTCACAATCAT